>NC_087185.1:9502500-9802500 GCF_035594125.1 Scylla paramamosain
TTTGTATCCTTTTTAGTGTTTTGGTACTAAGTGGGTTAGAATGTAATTTTGGTAGAATATAGTTTTATTTTCCCATATCGAGTGTTTTTTTTTTTTTTACCGTTTAGATGCCTTACACACTTATAAACAAAACTCAAAATACACGTTTCTGGAAATTTCGTTTCCTTTCCTCATATAGGGTGCTTTCCATGGAGTTTAGTGCTTTGGTACTTAACAATGTAAAATAAACTCAAAATAAACGTTTTTGGTAACGTTGTTATGTTTCTCTCTATAGAGAGCTATTCATGCGTTTTAGCGTTTTGGTACCTAAGATCAAAAACGTTTTTGGTAATGTTATGCTGTTTTTTTCATACAGAGTGCTACTCATGCGTTTTATCGTGTCGGTACCTAAGCTCAAAAACACTTATAATACATGTTACAACTGATATCTTTTCGTTTCCCCATAGTCGGTCATATCCATGATCTTTTTTTTACGTAACAAGCTCAAAAAACCTCGAAACCTTGTTTTTTTTAATTCTTTTTATTATGTTTTTCCATTAAAGGAGTTTTGCACGCATTTTTCCGTATTTGTACGTAAGTAGCTCAAAAGCACTGAAAAGAAACAATTTTCAAAATGTTTTCTTTTCTCATACAGGGTGCTTTCCATGCTTTTTTTTTTACCGTTTTGGTCCCTAGCACGCTCATAAACACTCAAAAGAAGATTTTTTTTAAACCTCATTTCCTTACCCCATACAGGATGTTTTTTTCATGCATTTTGGCGTTTTATAACCTAACAATGTGAAATACGCTCAAAATACACGTTTTTGGTAATGATTTTTTCTGATTCCCCATATTGAGTCTTAGTACCTAAGAAACTTACAAACTCTAAAAATGCTTAGTTTTTTGTAATGTTATTGACCCTCCATAATTGGTGTTTTGCATACATTTTATCGTTTTGACAGGTAAACAGATGAAAACTCAAAAGACACGTTTTTAGTAGTATATATATATATATATATATATATATATATATATATATATATATATATATATATATATATATATATATATATATATATATATATATATATATATATATATATATATATATATATATATATATATATCCTACATAGGGTGTTTTTTATTCTTTTTAGCGCTTTGGTGCCTAACATGCTCATAAACACTGAAATTTTTTTTTTCTGGAAATGTATTTTTTCCCATATATGTTGCTTTCCACGTATTTTTTATTTATTTATTTATTTATCTTTTTTGCCTTATATCACCTAATAATATGAAACAATCTGAAAATGCACGTTGTTGGTAATATTTCTTTTCTCCATATAACGTACTATTCATACGTTTTATTGTTTCGGTTCCTAAGAAGCTCAAAACACTCATTGTACATGGTTCTTGTAATGTTTTCTCGTTTCCCCATTGAGGGTACTTTTGGCGTTTTTGTACGTACAAACCTCAAAAACCCTAAACAGCTGAAAAACACTCAAAACATAAGTTTTTAGTAACATTTATTTTTTTTTTCCCATATATGGTATTTTTGATGTTTTTATACGTAACTACCTCAAAAATACTCAAAATGCACGTTTTTTATGACGTTATACTTTCTCAATTTTTTTTTTTTTGCATGCGTTTGAAAAACACTAAAAAGAGACGTTTCTAGTAACTGTTTTTTTTGTTTCTTCATAGAGTGTGCTCTCTGTGATTTTTATCGTTTGTTGCCTACCTCGCTCTTAAACCTAAACCCTCGGAAGGCTTATGGACCTGATGGGGTCCCTCCTATTGTTCTCCGAAACTGTGCCTCCGTGCTTGCACCTTGCCTAGTCAAACTCTTTCAGCTCTGTCTGTCAACATCTATCTCTCCTTCTTGCTGGAAGTTTACCTACATTCAACCTCTTCCTAAAATGGGTGACCGCTCTAATCCCTCAAACTACCGTCCTATTGCTTTAATATCCTGCTTATCTAAAGTTTTTGAATCTATCCTCAACAGGAAGATTCTTAAACATCTATCACTTTACAACCTTCTATCTGATCGCCAGTATGGGTTCCGTCAAGGCCGCTCTACTGGTGATCTTCTGGCTTTCCTTACTGAGTCTTGGTCATCCTCTTTTAGAGATTTTGTTGCCTTGTTTGTTGTTGATTGTTGTTGCCTTGGACATATCTATCAAAAGCCTTTGATAGAGTTTGGCACAAAGCTTTGATTTCCAAACTACCCTCCTACGGTTTCTATCCTTCTCTCTATACCTTCATCTCAAGTTTCTTTTCTGACCGTTCTATTGCTGCTGTGGTAGACAGTCACTGTTCTTCTCCTAAATCTATTAACAGTGGTGTTCCTCAGGGTTCTGTCCTGTCACCCACTCTCTTCTTATTATTCATTAATGATCTTCTAAACCAAAATTCTTGTCCTATCCACTCCTACGCTGATGATACCACCCTGCACTTTTCCACGTCTTTTCATAGACGTCCAACCCTTCAGGAGGTAAACATATCACGCAGGGAAGCCACAGAACGCCTGACTTCTGATCTTTCTAAAATTTCTGATTGCGGCAGAGCAAACTTGGTATTGTTCAATGCCTCAAAAACTCAATTCCTCCATCTATCAACTCGACACAACCTTCCAGACAACTATCCCCTCTTCTTCAATGACACTCAAATGTCCCCCTCTTCTACACTGAACATCCTCGGTCTGTCCTTTACTTATAATCTGAACTGGAAACTTCACATCTAATCTCTAGCTAAAACAGCTTCTATGAAGTTAGGTGTTCTGAGGCGTCTCCGCCAGTTTTTCTCACCCCCCCCAGCTGCTAACTCTGTACAAGGGCCTTATCCGTCCATGTATGGAGTATGCTTCACATGTCTGGGGGGGTTCCACTCATACTGCTCTTCTAGACAGGGTGGAATCAAAAGCTTTTCGTCTCATCAACTCCTCTCCTCTAACTGACTGTCTTCAGCCTCTCTCTCACCGCCGCAATGTTGCATATCTAGCTGTCTTCTACCGCTATTTTCATGCTAACTGCTCTTCTGATCTTGCTAACTGCATGCTTCCCCTCCTTCCGCGGCCTCGCTGCACAAGACTTTCTTCTTTCTCTCTCCCCTATTCTGTCCACCTCTCTAACGGAAGAGTTAACCAGTATTCTCAATCATTCATCCCTTTCTCTGGTAAACTCTGGAACTCCCTGCCTGCTTTTGTATTTCCACCTTCCTATGACTTGAATTCATTCAAGAGGGAGGTTTCAAGACACTTACCCACCAATTTTTGACCACTGCTTTGACCCTTTTATGGGACTGGCATTTCAGTGGGCATTTTTTTTATTAGAGCTTTGCTGCCCTTGGCCAGTATCCTTCCTACATAAAAAAAAAAAAGACACATTTGTGGTAATGTCTTTTCGTTTCCCCATATAGAAGGCTTTACTTGTATTTTGGCGTTTTGATACCTAGCAATATGAAAAAAAAAAATAATAATAATAATTTTTTCTCGATATAGAAAGATAATTATGTGTTTTAGCATTTTGGTACCTAAGAAGCCAAAAAAAAAAACACTCAATATACACGTTTCACATAACGTCCCTTCGTTTTCCTAAATAAGATGGTTTGCGTGTATTTTTGCGTTTTAGTACCTAATGTGCTCAAACACTGTAACGGTGTCACATAATTAATAATAATATGTATTGTATTTATAATGCCTTGCCTGATTAACAATATAAGTGTATGTATACGTATATGCATAAGTGTAGATAGTGGGTGTTGGCGGATAAGGGTGGGGCGGATATGATCACGCCACCCTACGTCACACACACACCATGGAACTTTCCTGAACCTGAAAACCACAGAAACTGACCAAGAGTGACTTTACTTATTATACAAAGGTAAGAAACTAATGAACAGTGTCCAGCGGTAATTGATAATTCAGTTTTCAGGTGAATGTCAAAGGTGAACGTATAAAAATATATATATTTAGATTTATGTATAGAGTTCTGGAGAAGGGTGTGGCGCGTACGGGACAACGGATGTCCTCTGCGTGGTACAGCGTTACACCCTGGCAAGAGACTGCCGGAGCCGGCACAAGGGACGCTTAGCGCCTTCAAAAAGTGCTGACAGTAGAAATAGGGGCGGGTTGACCGCACTCACAGTACATGAATATATTCTTAATTATAACTCTCTAATCACATAAATAAGGCAAGGGAAAAGCTACTTATAGGTAAGAGTAATACATACCAAAATTACATACCGATTACTCTGTACATATATCTAAATATATATATTTTTATACGTTCACCTTTGACATTCACCTGAAAACCACAGAAACTCATCAAGAGTGACTTTACTTATTATACAAAGGTAAGAAACTAATGAACAGTGTCCAGCGGTAATTGATAATTCAAAACCACTCTGGAACATTTGGTGGCAGCTTAATGAGATACGAATAACTAACTCCAGTGCGTAGTGCAACAACAAGAAACAGTGGTTGAAAGTGAAGTGGTGAACGGACACAGTGAACGGAGAAAACGGCAAACAGTGGCAGGGTAGTGAGGAGAGCAGAGGAGCGAGCCGGCGTTGTTTAGAGAACTTACGCTGACACACCAAAACACTCGCACCCAGCCAAGAGCGACGCACCTAACGGTCTCGCCTTACTCATCCCGCCTGCCACTCCCAAGATTCACTTCTTGTTATAAAAAAAAAAAAAAAAAGAGGGGACTTAAAAGACTCAGGGAGAAACCTAACAATTCTTTTGGTTTCCCCTCGGTCTAATTACTCGTCGTAGATTCTCGGCGAAAACATCATCGGCGCACACATTCCCGGCGCAGACCAACACATCTCCCACCTGCAGGAATCCTGCAGGATTCTACAAGGACACTATTATCCTAAGAGGAGCTTCCCAAGACGGAAGGAGTTTTCCTAAGAAGAGGATATATATATATATATATATATATATATATATATATATATATATATATATATATATATATATATATATATATATATATATATTTTTTTTTTTTTTTTTTTTTTTTTTTTACGTGTGAATTTCTCCGGCTACAGTCGTGAGTACAGACACTTAGTGGTACACCACACCAATATTAAATAAAACACTTGTGGTAACGCAAACACTGTTAGGGTTCATGTATAACTTACCTATTTCACAGTGATACGTTATGTGGAAATTAAAATAATTTAGTTTACCTCTTAAATAGCGTTTTCTTTTTTTGCTGGACAGAGCGCTCGCTTTCGTTTTCTTTTAAGTGTTCAGGGGTAACTAGGATAATTATATTTCTATCCCTAAACCTTCAATTCTGTTAAAATTTTCACACTTCTCACAATACTAACCATTCATCCTTTAAGAGTGGAAACGCCTTTGGACGATGGAAACGTAATGTAAGTGTGTAATTAATACCTAATTAAGATAGTAATAATATCACATTTATGGCTAAAGCTGAGAAGTTAGCTGAAATTTATGAACTGGAGTGTCATTTCCAAGCGGAAAATAGTGATACTAGATCATCAGAAGCATTATCAACGGAACCAAAACTCACTACAGTGGAAAATACCGTGCCCCATGAGGACGGAAACGTGATAATTACAAGATCAGGGAATAAATACCCATCATTATCAGCAGCAACCATGTCTAATCCTAATGCTTCTGCTTCAGCCTCTACTGGCTCTCCTTATGCCTTGCATGCATCTACTACACTTAAGGTACTTCCTATTCCTGAAACAATATCAGCATTTCGCGGAGAAAACCCGCAAGAAAGGGCTCATGATTTCATCCGTTTGTGTGAGTATGTTATGACAAGATCAAATATTATCACCGATGAAGACAAGATCTCTTTTGTCAGGTCTAAATTGGCTGGAGAAGCAGCACGCATGATGAATACCAACGCTTTTAGTCCGCTTGAAATAGGGACTAGTTATGCAAATTTCAAGAAAAATTTCTTGAACATTTTTGGGGGTAAGAGTCAAACTGACCTCATGGTACTAGCATCCAAGGTGGGTCTTAGATTTGCAGCTGAAATTAACTCTCTTCACGAAATGAAAGCCTTAATCCCTACACACCAGTTCGTAACGGACTTCATGGGTGTCTTACGACTTAAACAACTGGTTCCAAGGAAACAGTATGACAGAAACAGATTTCAGAAGACTTCTGGAATTCATCTTTTACATATCATTGGTGAATGGGGAGATGAAGAAAACCGCAAGTCATTTCAGTTTTAAACCGGGAGACACAGTAGCTGACCTTGCAGTCCTGATTAGAGAGAAAAGGGGGCTACCTCTCTGTAAACTCAAACCTCACTGGTTGCTCCACTCATGGATGATGACCAATCTCAACCTTGTGCGGCAGCCATGGCAAAGCCTGGAAATGTCTGTTCGTACTGCCATAAAATAGGTCATGTTGAAAAAAAGATGTTATAAGAAACAAAAGGACCAGAAATTGGCAGCAAATAAATCCGACTTGGAGAACAAAACAAAAGGGGGTAATCTCTCTGTTAGACCAAAACCAGGTGCATCGTCCCACGTGAATACAGGTAGGACAAGATCCTACAGGGACGTCGCTACCCAATACTGCCTCATACCTGGCCAGTGTAAACACTCATCAGAGCAATGTAAAGATATAATCAATATAAGAATTGAAAAACAGGCCAGAGCTAACCTGAACAGTACAAGGCAGTCGGGGGAAGACCAGCGCACAGTAGTAAACAAACCCGACTAAAACATCTAAATGCACAAGACGCTGAGGCAGCAAATTCTTCTGACATGTCAGTGCATTCAACCATAAATGCTGCCAACAACCAAATAGACATAATGGCATTACCAACTAGGGTAGGTAAGTATCGCTTATCTTTGTCTGTAGACAATGGAGCCACAGTAAACGTGATCTCTGAAGAATCTTACAAGATTCTGAAACGGAATTCACGCGGTGGTAAATGGATGCTCCGTCCAAGTGACTTGAATCTTTCTGGTGTCACAGAGTCAGCCCTGAAAATTTTAGGAAAAATTTCCTTACCAATAAGTATATCTAAGAATACTCAGCTTATTCAAACTGATTTGTATGTAGTCAGTAACTTTAAACTTCCTTCTGACGGTTTGTTAGGGCTAAGAGCCATGAAGTCTCACCAGACAATAATCTATCCAAAGCAAAGTACAGTCATGTACTGTGGACGACATCTGGAAGGGATGAAACATCCTGCTCCTTTGGTTTCCGGGCAACCCAGAAACGGTTCTTTATCACGAAAGGGACAAAGATCCAATGGGGAGCCTCAAACAATTCCATCTGTCCAGTCTCCTATGAGAGATAAGGATATAACAGAAGCATGGACGAAAGCAAAAGCAATTGTCAATGCCAATTATGACATTCCTCCTCGTGTGGCAAAACGGATTACAATTCGTGTTCCAGAAGCTCCTGTAGGCAGTGACATCTGTCTTGAAGGTATAGGTAATTTCAGGCGATTGGCTGTTGAATCGACTCTTTCCATAATTAGAAAGGGTCATGTCACTGATGCCTTGGTGGTGAACACTACTGGAGATTCTGTAAGGACCAAACAAGGTCTTTTCCTTGGAAAGTGCCTGGTTTATGACAAGAAAGTGGTATTCTGCCTGGAGCTTGCGTCTCTTCGGTGAGTCAGTCTGCTGTTGACACTGAGCTGGGGCAGGCGCCAACCCTATGTTCGTTTGTCATTGTTGTGGACTACCCCGAAATGAGGCCCGCGCTCTTGGACTTATTGGGGATGTATCGCAATGTCCTGGCACTACCTGGAGAACCCTTAGGTGTGACCGATCGAGCGGAACACCACATTAGGTTAAAACCAAACACTAAGCCAGTATATATACCAGCTTATCGTCTTCCTCATAGTCAGTAGGCGACTGTAGATGACATGATTCATGACATGATTGACAAGGGAGTGATTCAAGAATCGTGCTCTCCTTGGAATTCACGAATCTTTTTGGTTCCCAAGAAAGATAAATCTTTCAGGCCGGTAATCGACTTCCGGCGGGTTAATGATGTCACAGTGGATAATCATTATCCTTTACCTGTCCTGAGCGACCTTCTAATGTCCTTAGGTCGTGGAAACAAAATTTTCTCTAGTTTAGACCTGTTGTCAGGATAATGGCAAGTTCTCTTAGCCCCCACTTCACGGGAAATAACGGCGTTCAGTACGCCTAGTGGCCATTACGAATGGTTACGCATGCGTTTTGGATTAAAATCCGCTCCGTTAACATTCCAGAGAATGATTAACAGTATTTTCACGGGTTTACTTGGCAAAACCGTGTTTGCATATCTGGATGATATAATCATCGCTAGTAAGGATCAAGAGTCCCATCTGGAGAGTTTAAAATTAGTCCTCCAGAAGCTTGAAGTAGCTGGACTTAAAGCAAAGCTTTCTAAATGTGAATTTCTAAAAGCCAAAATAAAATTTCTTGGCCATGTAGTCGATGGTGAAGGAATCCACACGGTGGATGAAAAGGTCATGTCTATACAGAAGTTTCCTCAACCTAAATCGGTGGAGAATGTCAGATCTTTCCTAGGACTTGCGGTGTATTACCGTCCTTTCATCAAGAATTTTGCGGCAATTGCATCCCCACTTACTAAACTCCTTAAAAAGGATGTTGCTTTCCATTGGAAGGCTGCTCATGAAAAAAAGTTTCAATGAATTAAAATCACTATTAACAAATGCACTTGTACTTGCTTTCCCAGAACATTCAGAGCCGTTCATTATTTGCACAGATGCTTCTTCTCTAGGACTGGGAGCAGTACTGGTGCAGACAGATGCCAGAGGCAAAAACTATGTAATAGCATATGCAAGTCGTGTGCTTAATCCAGCAGAGTCTAATTACTCTGTCACTCATCAAGAAACACTTGCCGTAGTTTGGGCGTTAAAACATTATAAGAACATTATCTTTGGATATCCAATTACAGTCTACACGGATCATGCACCCGTGCATGATCCGTGGCAAGATGGTACTGTACCATGCAGGAATTTGCTCCAGTAGTCAAGTACTTGTCGGGTCGTGCTAATGTAGTAGCCGACGCCCGTGGGAGCTGTCAGTGACTCGATCCCTGTAAATAACTTCACCTTGAAGGAATTAAGTAAAGCACAGCGAGAGCATGAAATATGGTCTAAGGTCATACATGCTCTGGAGTCAGGCGAAGAAGATAATCTTCCACGTCGAAATATACCATTCTCTCAATTTTTCATGTCACCAGACAATGTTCTATGTCGACATAATCCCAAAATGGGAGATTCTAGTAAGCAGCACATCATTCCTGAGAGTTTAGTCCCTGTCATACTTATCTTAGTGCACGACATGCCAAGTGCGAGACATCCAGGAAGAGAGTGAACTCTACAAGCAGCGCGTAAAAGCTATTATTGGCCTACCATGCGCACTGGCATAGAAAATTATGTTGCCAAGTGTATATCATGTGCAAAACACAAGGGTGCGGTAAAAGGACCAGCCCCAATACTGGAATATCCACCACCTGAGCGACCTTAGGGCATTGTCTCCATTGATCTTCTTCAATTACCCAAAAGTCAAAATGACTCGCAGTACCTACTTGTTTGTGTAGACCTTTTTTTCAAGGTTCGTGATTCTCTCACCTTTAAAGGAAAAATTTGCTAAATATGTAGCGCATGCGCTAGTAACTAAATTATTTTGTCCATACTCAACACCACGAGTGTTGTTAAGTGATAATGGATCTGAATTTCGCAATGAAATCCTACAAGGTGTACACAGTACAACATCAAACACACCTACACTGTGGCTTACCATCCTTCTTCAAACGGACTGGTGGAAAGAGCAAACAGGAAAATCCTGGAGGTTCTTCGTCCAGTTGTAAACAGTCTACATGATGACTGGGAGGAATGGTTACCACACGTTGGTGCATGCATTAACAGTTCAATGTGTGAAAGTACTGGGAAATCCCCACATTATATATAGTATGGTGAAAATAAAAATCTTCCTTACGATTTGTTTTTAAGTCCACAAACTCCAGTATACAACGTAGATAACTTATTAGATGACTTATTTTAATGTTTTTGTTAATATTCTTGTATGTGTGTGTTAGGAAAGCCTTAAATTTGTATATATATCTTGATAGTAGACGTCAACGTCTTAATGAAGGAGTTTCATACACATAACATGGTTAGGTACACTGTATTCGCGAGGACGCGTCAAGTAGGTGACCGAGCGATGTAACGGTGTCACATAATTAATAATAATATGCATTGTATTTATAATGCCTTGCCTGATTAACAATATAAGTGTATGTATACGTATATGCATAAGTGTAGATAGTGGGTGTTGGCGGATAAGAGATATGATCACGCCACCCTGCGTCACACACACACACCATGGAACTTTCCATACTCCTTTTATTGCCATCGATAAGTAATCGGTAGCACCTACATTATAGTATCTAAGTATTCTCCATAGTTAATCTCTCCCTAATGTATTTTGGCATGTATTACTCTTAGCTATAAGTAGCTTTTCCCTTGCCTTATTTATATAATTAGTGAGTTATAATTAAGAATATATTCATGTACTGTGAGTGCGGTCAACCCGCCCCTATTTCTACTGTCAGCACTTTTTTGAAGGCGCTAAGCGTCCCTTGTGCCGGCTCCGGCAGTCTCTTGCCAGGGTGTAACGCTGTACCACGCAGAGGACATCCATTGTCCCGTACGCGCCAAACCCTCCTCCAGAATTCTGTACATATATCTAAATATATATATTTTTATACGTTCACCTTTGACATTCACCTGAAAACCACAGAAACTCACCAAGAGTGACTTTACTTATTATACAAAGGTAAGAAACTAATGAACAGTGTCCAGCGGTAATTGATAATTCAAAACCACTCTGGAACGACACTCTCACAATAGACGTTTTAGGTAACTTTGCTAATTTTATTCAAATCACGTTCCTTGTATGCATTTTGACGTGTTGGTGCCGGACAAGGTGAAAAACACTTAAAGGAAACATTTTTGGTAATATTGTTCTCCATATAGAGTGTTTTTTTTTACGCATTTTATTGTTTTGGTATGTATGCTCAAATGTTAAGTTCAAAAACAATTACTATACATAAGCGGTGTTTTGCATGCTTTTTAGCGTTTTGCTACGCAAGAAGCTCACGTTTCCGGTAATGTAATTTATCTTACCCTGAATAGAGTTTTGCATGGATTTTGGTGTTTTGGTATCTAACAATGTAAAAAAACAAAACAAATAAATGTTTATGATGATGTTCTGTTTCTCCATATAAAGTGCTATTCACGTCTTTTATAGTTTTGGTACCTAAAAAGCTCAAAAGCACTCATAATACACGTTTCTCGTAATGACATTTTTGTTTCCTTTTTGTTTGCATGCATTTGGTGTTTTGGTACCTAAAGAAAGTAATCTCTGGTAATTTTGCTCTGTTTCTCCCTATTAAGTGCTATACACGCGTTTTAGCGTTTTGGTACCAAAAAGCTAACAAACACTTATAATATACGTTTCTTATAATATCGGTTTATTTCATATATATATATATATATATATATATATATATATATATATATATATATATATATATATATATATATATATATATATATATATATATATATATATATATATATATATATATATATATATATATATATATATATATATATATATATATATATATATATATATATATATATATATATAAATATATATTTCTTTAATGCATCTTGGTGTTTTTTGTACGTAATAAGCTAAAAAAAAAAAAAAAACACGTTTCTGGTAATGCCGCTTTGTTTCCCTTTCTAGAATGCTTCACATGCTATTTAATGTTTTGGTTACATTTTTTGTAATGTTGTTTGGCTTTTCAATATAGAGTGATAATCAAGCGTTTTTTTTTGTTTTGGTACCTACGAAGTTAAAAACACTCATTTTGCGCGTCTCTCATAATGTCTTTTCGTTTTCCCATATAGAGATATTTGCATGCATTTTGGTGTTTTGATACCTAACGTTGTCAAGCACACTTACAATACACGTTTTTGGGAAAATTTTTCTGCTGCTTCAAAAGACTTATTTGCATGCATTTTGGCGTTTTGTTACTTAACAAAGAGAAAACACCCAAAGCACACGATTTTTGTTAATCTGTTTCTCCGTATAGTTTTTTTTTTTTTCGCTTTTTAGTGTTTTGGTACCGAAGAAGCTCAGAAACACTCATTATACACATTTCTGGTAATATTATTTCTTTTCCCAATGTAGAGTTTTGTATGTATTTTGGCGTTTTTCTATGTAAAAAGTAAAAAAAAAAAACACCCATAATCCACGATTTCGGTAATGTTATTCCGTTTGACCATAAAGGGTGTTTTCCATGCATTTGAACGTTTTGGTATCGAAGAAGCTTAAAAGCATATTAGATACGTTTTTGTTAATCTTGATTTGTTTTCCCATATAGGGTGCTTTCATGCTTTTTAACGTTTTCGTGAATAATATTCTCAAAAACACTCAAAAGACACGTTTCTGGTTTTTATTTCCCAATATAAAGTGCTTTCCATGCATTTTTGGCGTTTTGATTACTGACAATGTGAAATACTCTCAAATTACTCGTTTTTCGTAGTGTTCTGTTTCTCCATGTTAAATGCTTTTCACGCGTTTTAGCATTCTGGTGTCTAAGAATCTAAAAAGAAACACTCATAATACACGTTTCTGATAATGTCGTGTTCTTTCATCATATAGAGTACTTTGCAAGCATCTTGACGATTCTGTTCCTAAGAAGTTAAAAATACTCAAAATACACATTTTTGGTAAGGTTATTCTATTTCTCCATTAGAATGCTTTGCATGCGTTTTAGCATTTTGGTACATAAGAAGCTCCTAAACACTCCAAAGACACGTTTTTTTGGCAATGTTTTATGTTTCCATACTTTTTAATGTTTTGGTGCCTAATACACTCAAAAACACTCAAACGACACGTTTCTGATCATGTCATTTAATTTCACTGTATACAATGCTTTACATGCATTTTAGCGTTTAGGTACCTAATAAAGTATAATAACACAAAATAAATGTTTTTTTTTTAGTAAAGTTGTTTTCTTTCTTTAGATAGTGTGCTATTCATGCGTTTTAGAGTTTTGGTACCTAAAAATTGCATTGTGTATATTTTGGCGTTTTGGTACCTAACAATGTAAAATGCACACAAAACAAACGTTTTGGTAAATTTCTATTTCTCAATATAAAGTGCTGTTTACGCGTTTTAAAGAAGCTCAGGACCATTTATAATACACATTTTTTAATATAGTCTCATTTCCAAAATAGATTATTTTCATGTATTGTAGCATTTTTGTACGTAAAAAGCTCAAAACATTGAAAATATACGTTTTTGGTAATGCCATTTCGTTAAAAAAAAAAATAAATTGTTTTGCGTTCTTTTTAGCGTTTTGGTACTTACGAAGCTCATAAACACAAAACACTATAAAGACACATTTTTTTTGCAATGTTGCTTTGTATTGCAATATAGAGTGCTTTCTGTGCATTTCAGCATTTTGGTGCCTAAAACACTGAAAAGACACTTTTTCTTATAATGTTTCTTTTTCTTATATAAAGCGGTTTGTAGGTATTTTGGCATTTTGGTACCTAACATTATGAAAAAAATACCCAAAACACACGTTTTTTTTTTTTTTGTAATGTTCAGTTTCTACAATGGAGTAATACTCGTATTCACGCGTTTTAGGATATTGATACTTGAGAAGGTCAAAAACAAAATAATACATGTTTCCGGTAATGCCGTTTTGTTTCAACATATAAATACACGTTTTTGGTAATGTTATTCTGTTTCTCCATAATGGATGTTTAACATGCATTTTAGCGTTTTGGTACGTAAGAAGCCAAAACCACTCAAAATATAAGCTTTACGTAATGTGCTTTTCTATTCCAATATTGAGTGCTTTCCATGGATGTTGGTGCTCATAAACACTCTAAAAACATATTTCTGGTAATGTCGTTTCGTTTCCCCATATAGAGTGCTTTTCGTGCATTTTATCTCTCTGGTACCTAACAATGTAAAAAAAAAAAAATTCAAAATAATCTTTTTTGATAATGTTGTTTTATTCCTCCATACAGGCTACTACTGACGTATTGTAGAATTTTGGTACTTGAGTAGTTTAAAAACACTCACAATACACGTTTCTCGTAATGTCCTTTTTTTTTTTTTTCCACAAAGAGTGTCTTGCATGCATTTTGGCGTTTTGATACATAACAATGTAAAAAAAAAAAAAATGAAAAGACGTATTTGTCAATGTTGTTCTTTTATCTCCATAGAAAGTGCAATTCATGCGTTTTACCATTTTAGTACCTATGAAATTAAGAAACATTTGTAATACGTGTTTCTTTAATATGATATCGTTTCCCATTAAGGGTATTTTTGCATGTATTTTACCATTTTTATACGTAAGAATCTCAAAAAGACGTTTTTGGTAGTGTTATTTTGTTTCGACAAAGTTTTTTTTTTTTGCATTCGTTTTAGCGTTTTGGTACGTAAGAATCTCAAAAAATCTAAAAAGACACGATTTTGATAATATTGTTTTGTATTTCAATAGAGAATGGTTTCCATTCTTTTTTTAGCGTTTTAGTACCTAAAACGCTAAAAACCCTTAAAAAGCATGTTTCATGTAATGTTGATTCGTTTTTCTATAAAAGGTGCTTTTCATCCTTTTTCACATTTTGGTACCTAACAATGGGAAAAAAAATAAAATAACACACTGAAAACACACTTTTTTTTGTAAAGCTGTTCAGTATCAAAATATAGAGTGATTTTCACGCGTTTTAGCGTTTAGTTACCTAAGTTCATACCCGCGTCTGGTAAGTACGTTTTGTTTCACCATATAAAGTTCTTTGCATGCATTTTGCCGTTTTTTGTAATTAACAAGCTCAAAAACACCCACAATACACCTTTTTGGTAATGGTAATGGTAATGTTGTAATTAGTTTTCGTTTCCTTATACTGGGTTATTTGCATGGATTTTGATGCTCTGGTACCAAACGAGGTTAAACACACTCGCAATACACGTTTTTTTGATAAATTTGTTCTCTTTCATCAATCAACATGCTTTCCATACATTTTTTAGTTTTGGTACTTAACAATGTAAAAAATATTCAAAACACACGTTTTAGGTATTGTTGTTCTGTTTCTGCATATATATTGCTTTTGACACGTTTTAGTGTTTTGGTACCTAAGAAGCTCAGAATCATCTATAATACAAGTTTTTTGTAATAACGGTTTGTTTTCCATATAGGATACTTTTCTTTCGTTTTGACTTTTTTTTTTTTTTTTACGAAACAAGCTCAAATACACTGAAAAATATACGTTTTTGTTAATGTTATTCAGTTTCTCATTGAAGGGTGTTTTGCATGTGGTTTAGCGTTCTGGTACGTAAGACACGCAAAACACTCAGAGGACATGGTTTTGGTAATATTGTTCTGTTTCTCGATAAAAATACTATTCATGCGTTTTAGCATTTTTGTACCTAAGAAGCTCAAACAACTCGAATAGAACCCGTTTCTCGTAATGGCTTTTCGTTTCCTCGTGTTGAGTACTTATCATACATTTTGTCATTTTTCTACATAACAAGCTCAAAAACGCTCAAAATACACGTTTCTGGTATATTCATGGTGTAAATTTAAAATTTGCACTGAAAAGACGTTTCTAGAAATCTCTTTCTCTTTCCCCATATAGGATTCTATGCGTGGATTTTGGCATTTTGGGGCATAATAATATGAAATACACAGAAAATACTCGTTTTTGGTAATAATATTCTGTTTCTCCATATTTCCCTTCATGAGTTTTAGCGTTTTGATACCTATGAAGCTCAAAAACACTCACAATTAAAGCTTAATGTCTTTTCGTTTCCATATATAGGATACTGTTCATGAATTTTGACGTTTTTGTACGTAACAAGATGAAAAACACTAAAAATACTTGGTAAAGTTATTCTGTTTTTCCATAAAACGTGTTCTGCATGCGTAGTAGTGTTTTCGTACGTAATAACAATAATAATAAGAAACATTCGAAAAAAAAACACGTTTTCCGTAATGTTGTTTTATATTCCCATAAAGGGAGATTTTCATGCTATTCAGCTTTTTGGTTCCTAACACGCTCATAAAAACATTCATTAGACAGGTATCTGGAAATCTCGTTTCCTTTCCTTATACTTTGCATTTATTATATATTTTGGCGTTTTTTACTTAAGCTCAAAAACACTCAAAATACTTATTTTTAGTAATATTGTTTCTCCTTAAGAGTTGTTTTGCATGCATTTTTTTTTCGCGTTTTGGTACGTAATTAGCTCAAAAACACTGAAAAGAGTCGTTTTTAGTATTTTTATCCATATACGGCTCTTTTCATACTTTTTTGTGTGTGTTTTGTTGCATAACACGTTCATAAACAATCACAAGACGCGATTTTTAGAAATTTCTTTTCCGTTCCCCACATGGGGTGCTTTACATGCATCTTATAATGTAAAATGCACTCAAAATACACGTTTTTGTTAATGGTAAATTTCTCCATATAGAGTGTTATTCATTCGTTTTAGCGTTTTGATAACTAGAAAGCTGAAAAAAGAATTGTAATACATATTTATAGTAATGTTCTTTCGTTTCCCAAAATAGGGTACTTTTCATGCATTATGTCGTTTTGGTAAGTAACAAGCTCAAAAACTAAACATACAGGTATTTGGTAAGGTGATTGTGTTTCTCCTTAATGTGTGTTTTGCGTGCATTTTAGCGTTTTCATACAGAAGTAGCTCAAAAACACTCAAAGGAACCACTTTTAGTAATGTGGTTTCCTTTTTCCCGAATAGAATTCTTTCCGTGTTTTTAAGTGATTTCGTTCCTAACACGTTGATAAACGCTCAAAAGACGCATTTCGGGTAATGTTTCCATTCCCCATATAGGGAGTTTTGCACGCATTCTGACGTTATGGCACGTAACAGTGAAATATTCAAAATACATGCTTTTTTATTCATTTAAAATTTTATTCATTCGTTTTAATGTTTTGGTACCTAAGAAGCTCAAAAAGCCTCATAATACATGTTTCTCGTAATGTCTTTTCGTTTCCACATACTTTGTACGTATGAAGCTCAAAAAAGATTTTTTTGTATTTTTTTTTTCTTAAAACGCATGCTTTGTATGCGTTTTAGTGTTTTATTACATAAGTAGCTGAAAACACTTAAAGGACATGTTTTTCGTAAGGTATTCCCAAAGAGGGTGCTTTCCATACTCTTTTACCGTTTTGGTGACTAACAGGCTGTTAAACACTCAAAAGATACGTATCTGGAAATCTCGCTTCCTTTCCACATACATTGCGTATTCCATGCATTTTGGCGCTTTTTGGTACCTAACTGTGAAATACTATGACGATACATGTTTTTAGTAATGTGTTATTTCTCCATATAGTTTTTTTTTTAGCATTTTGGTACCTAAGAAGCTAAAAACACTCATAATACAAGTTTCACGTAAAGTTCTTTCGTTTCCCCTTATAGCGTACTTTCCATGCGAATCGTGTTTTTTTTTTTTTGTACGTATTTTGTACGTAAAAAAAAATATTTTTTTTTTTGGGGGGGTAATATTATTCGCTTTATCCATAAAGAGTGTTTTGCATGCGTTTTAGCGTTTAGGAAAGAAATTAGCCCGAAAAGATTGAAAAAGAGACATTTTAAGTAATGTTACTTTGTTTTCCCCTATAGGGTGCTCTCCATGCTTTTTTTAGTGTTTTGGTGCCTAACACGCTCATAAACACTCTTTCGACACGTTTCTTCAAATATCATTTCTTTTTTAATATCTTTTTAATATTCTTTTCTAATATTAAATATATATCTTCGCATATATTTGGCGTTTTGGTAAATGTAAATGTTTTGGTAAACAATGTAAAATAAAATGATAATTCACGTTTTTGGTAGTATTATTATATTTCTCCATATAGAGTGTTATTCAACCGTTTTAGCATTTTGGTAAAAAAAAGAAGCTCAAAAGCATTTATAATAATACATGTTTCTCTTAATGTCATTTCGTTTCCGCATACTTCCCCATACTTTGCATGCATTTGTCGTTTTTGTACGTAACTAGCTTAAAAAACACTGAAAATACTTGTTTTAAGTAATTTTGCTATGTTTCTCTATAAAAGTATGTTTTCTATCCGTTTTAATGTTTTGGTACGTAAGAAATTCAAATCACTTAAAAGACACGTTTTTTGGTAATGTTGTTATATATTCCCATATTTTGTGATTTCTATACTTATTAGCGTATTGGTGCCTAATACTCTCAAAAACACTCAAAAGACACGTTTCTGGTAATGTCGTTTCCTCTTCCCATATAGGTTTTCTTACCTAACAATGTGAAAAACACTCAAAATTCACGTTTTTCGTAATGTTAATCTGTTCTGCTATATATAGTGGTATTCATGTATTTTAGCTAAAAACACTCATAATATACGTTTCTAATAATGTCTTTTCGTTTCCCTATAATTGGTACTTTCTATGGATTTTGGCGTTTTTCTACGTATTAAGGAACAAAAACACTCAAAAAATTTTTTTTAGTAATTTTATTCTCTTTCTCCATAAGGGGCATTTTGCATGTGTTGTAGCGTTTTGGTACACAAGTAGCGGACAAACACAGACAAGAGACGTTATTGGTAATGATGTTTTGTTTTACCGCATAGGGTGCTTTTCCTAGCTTTTAAGTGTTTTGGTCAAAAAACACGTTTCTGGAAATTTTTTTTTTTTCATGCTTGCCATGCATTTTGGCGTTTTTTTTTTTTTTTCTAAATAACAAGCTCAGAAACTCTCAAAATATTTATTTTTGATAATGCTATTTTCTTCTCGATGAACGGTCTTTTACCAGAGTTATTCCGATTTTGTATGAAAGTAGCTGATTAATACTGACTGAAAAATGACGCTTCTGGTAATGTTGCTTTTGTCTTCCCATATAGGGAGGGTTCTTTCCATACTTTTTAGCGTTCTGATAACACGGTCAAAAACACTCAAAAGACACGATTGTTGGAAATCTCGTGTCCTTACCTCATAAAGGGTGATTTGTATGCATTTCGGCGTTTTGCTGCTAAACAATGTTAAAAGCACATTAAAATACACATTTTTGGTGATGTTATTCTGTTTTTCCATTAAGTGTGTTTTGCGTGATAATGAGCGTTTTCGTATGTACCAAGTTCAAAAACACTTGAAAACACGTTTTTCGTAATGTTGTATATATATATATATATATATATATATATATATATATATATATATATATATATATATATATATATATATATATATATATATATATATATATATATATATATATATATATATATATATATATATATAGCTAGGGTGAATTCCATTCGTTTTACGGTTTTGGTGCCTAACACGCTCAGAAACACTGAAAAGACACGTTTCTGGTGATGTCGATTTCTTTTCCCCGAAATGGGAGGCTTTGCATGCATTTTGGCCTTTTCGTACCTAACAATGTCAAAAACCCTTGAAATACACGTTTTTTGTAATGTTGTTTTGCTTTGAGTGCTTTTCATGCGTCTAATCCTTTTGATACATAAGAAGCTCAAAAAAGCACTCATAATAAACGTTTCTTGTAATTTCTTTTCGTTTCCCCATATAGGGTATTTTCCATACATAATGGCGATGTTATACGTAACAATCTCAAAAACACTGAAAAACTTATTTTTGGTAATGTTATTCGATTTCTTCATAAAGGGTGCTTTGCATGCGTTTTTAAGTTTTGGTATGTTCTATAAAACACTGAAAAGATAATTTTTTTTTTCATAATGTTTTGATTTTCCAAATGGACTGCTATCCATGCGTTTTAGCGTTTTGGTGCGTATCACGCTCAAAAACACTTAAAAGACACGTTTTTTGAAGTGTTTCTTTTCCCCATATAAGGTGCTTTGCATGCATTTTGGGTTTTTGGTACCTAACAATGTGAAATACACCCAAACTCCTCGTTTTTGTTAATGTTCCGTTTATGTAGAGGTACTTCCTCGAGATTTTGCGTTTTGTTACTCAAAAACACTCATTATACACATTTGTCAAATTGTCTTTTAGTTTCCCAATGTAATGTGTTTTGATTTTTTTTTGGGGGGGGGCATTTTGGTACCTAATAATGTAAAAAAAAAGTCTCAAAACAGTCGTTATAGGTAATATTTTTCTGTTTCTTCATATAAAATGCTATTCATACGTTTAAGCGCTTCGGTACCTAAGAGACTAAGAAGCACTTATACTCGTATGTTTCTTGTAATATCGTTTGGTTCCCATATAGGATAATTTGCATGCATTTTGGCATTTTTTGGACATAAGCTCCAAAGCACTGATAGTACACGTTTTTGGTAATGTTATTCTCTTTCCCCAAACAGGGTGTTTAGGATGCGTTTCAGCGTTTAAGTACGTAAGAAGCACAAAAACACTGAGAAGATACATTTTTGGTAATGTTGTTTTGTTTTTCATTATAGCGTGATTTCCATACATTTTAGCATTTTGGTGGCAAAAACACTGAAAAGACACGTTTCTGTTGGTCATTTCGTTTCTCCATACTGAGTGATTTGCATGGATTTTGTCATAGCTGTAACTAACAATGTGAAATATACTCAAAATACAAGTTTTTTTTTTAATGTTATTCTGTTTCTCCAAATAGAGTGCTTTTCACGCGTTTTTGCGATTTGGTAACTAAGCTAAAAAAAAAAAAAAAATTTTTTGCACGTTTCTCATAGTCTTCTTTCCCCATATAGAATGGTTTGAATGCTTTTTGGCATTTTAATATCTAACGAGCTCAAACACACTCATAATGCACTTTTTTCCTAACATTGTTCTACTTTTTTTTTTTTCAAATCACCTGCTTTTTATGTATTTTGTGTTTTTCTTTTTTTGTACCTAAGTTGAAAACACTAAAATCACACGTTTTATTTTTTTGGTAATGCTGTTTTGCTTCTCCACTTAGAGTGCTTTTCAGGCATTTGAGTGCTTTGGTACCTAACGAGCTCAGAAACACATAAAACATTTATTTTAATAGCAGTTTGTTTCGCATATAGATAATTTTGCCTGCATTTTGGCTTCTTTGTACATAATACGCTGAAAACACTGAAAATACACATTTTTGTTAATGTTATTTTGTTTCTTCATAAATGGTGTTTTGCATGCTGTTTAGTATTTTGGTACGTAAGAAGTCCAAAACACTGAAAAGACACATTATGTTGTTTAGTATTCCTGTATAGTGTGCTTTCCATGTATTTTAGCGTTTTGGTGCCTAAAACGCTCAAAAAAGAAAAAAAAAAACTGAAAAGAC
The DNA here is from genome assembly GCF_035594125.1 of Scylla paramamosain. Classification (NCBI taxonomy): domain Eukaryota; kingdom Metazoa; phylum Arthropoda; class Malacostraca; order Decapoda; family Portunidae; genus Scylla; species Scylla paramamosain. The sequence continues at coordinate 9,523,799 of NC_087185.1, forward strand.
ACGTTTCTGATAATGTCTTTTCTTTTTCCCACATAAAATTACTTGCATGCATTTTTTTTTTTTTTGTATTTTGGTACCTAACAATGTACAAAAATAAATAAATAAATAAAATAATGGTTTTTGGTAATGTTGTTTATTTTTTTTCTATAAATAGTGCTATTTACCCGTTAGGTTTTCGTACCTAAGAAGCTCAAAAACACTCATGACAGACGTTTCTCGTAATCTCCTTTTGTTTCCCCATATAGGGTGCTTTGTAGGCATGTTGGCGTTTTGGTACCTAACTACGTAAAAACACTCAAAACAGACATTTTTGGTAATATTGTTCTATTACTCCATATAAAGTGCCAATCAAGCGTTCTTACCTTTTGGTACCTAAGGAGTCTAGAAACACTTATAATACACGTTTCTTGTAATATTGTTTCATTTTCCGTATGGGGTATTTTGCATGCATTTTGGCGTTTACGTAACATGCTCAAAAACTTGAAGTTACACGTTTTTGGTAATGTTATTCTGTTTCTCTGTAAGCGACGTTTTGCATGTATTTTAGCGTTTTGGTGCGTAAGAAACTCAAAAACACCCAAAAGACACGTTTTTGGTAATGTTGCATTCCAATGCATTGGTAATGCATTGGTAATGCATTCCAATATAAGTTGACTTCCATAGATTTTAGCGTTTTGATTCCTAAAGTTCTGATTAACACTGAAGGGCATGTTTCTTTGGTTATGTCGTTTTTTTCCCCATATAAAGTGCTTGGCATGCATTTTGACGTTCTGGTACCTGACAATGTTAATAACGCTCAATACACACGTTTTTTGGTAATGTTCTGTTTCTACATATAGAGTGCTGATATTCACGCATTTTAGCGTTTTGTTTACTAAAAATGTCAATAACACTTATAATAATAAATGTTTCTGGTAATATCGTTTTGTTTTACATTATAGGTTTTTTTATTTTTTTTTATGCGTTTTCCCTTTTCTGTACGTAAAAAGCAAACTGAATGATACACATTTTTTATTATGTTATAGTGTTCCTTCCTTAAAGGTGTTTTCCATGCGTTTCCGTCCTAAACACTTCAAAGACACGTTTTCTTTATGTTCTTTTGTATGGAAATGAGCTTTCTATAGATTTTCGCGTTTCCGTGCCAAAAACACTCAAAACAATGAAAAGATAATTTTCTTGTACAGTTTCTCTTCTCCACATGCAGTGCTTTGCATGAATATTGACGTTTTGGTTCCTAAGAAGGTGAAAAACACAAAATATACGTTATTGGTAATATTTTTCTATTTGTCCATATATATTCAAGCGTTTTTATGTTTTGGTACATATAAATCTCAAAAATGCTCAAAATACATGTTTCTGATGATAACGTTTTGTTTCATCATTAAGGGTACTTTTATAAATTTTCGCGTTTTGGTGCCTAAAACCGCTCAAAACAATGAAAAGTTAATTCTCTTGTAATGTTCTTTTCTTCAAATACAGTGTTTTGCATGCATTGTGACGTTTTGATTCCTAACAAGTGAAAAACACAAAATACACGATATTGGTAATATTTTCTATTTGTCCATATGGGGTGAAATTCAAGCGCTTTGATACACATAAATATATATATATATATATATATATATATATATATATATATATATATATATATATATATATATATATATATATATATATATATATATATATATATATATATATATATATATATATATATATATATATATATATATATATATATATATATATATATATATATATATATATATATATATTATATCTTTTTGTTTCATCATTAAGGATACTTTGAGTATATTTTGAGTTTCTGTACCTAAAAGATGAAAAATACTCTAAATGTACGTTTTAAGTAAAGTTGTTGTTTTTCAAGCTTTTTAGAGTTTTGGTACCTAAGAAGCTAAAAAAAAAAAAAGTTATTATACACGTTTCTTGTAAAATCTTTTCGTTTCACAAAATAGGGTATTTTACATGCATTTTGGCGTTTTTATACGTATGAAACAAAAACATTTAAAATGCACGGTTTTTATAAGGTTATTTTGCCTGTTCATAACGGTTGTTTTGGATGTGCTTTTAGCATTTTGTTATGAAATAAACACTCAAAAGACACGTTTATAGAAATGCTGTTTTGTAATCCTTTAAAGGGAGCTTTTCATACTTTTAAGCATTTTGGTGCCTAACACGATCAAAAACACTCAAATCACACGTATCTGTCCTTTCCTTATATAGAGTGCTTTGAATGCATTTTGGCGTTTTGTTACCTAACAATGTAAAAAAAAACGCTCTTTCACGCTCATAATATATATTTCTCGTAACATCCTTTGTTTCCCGATATAGGGTGCTTTGCATTTATTTTGACGTTTTCGTAATGTCATTTCGTTTCCCTAAATAGAGTGCTTTAATTCCATTTTGACGTTTTGGTACATGAAAATGTAAAAAAAAAAAAAAAAACACTTAAAACAGATGTTTTGGTAATGTTATTCTGTTTTCCCACAAAAGGTGCTATTCACGCTTTATATCGTTTTGGTACATAAAAAGCTCAAAAACACATATAATACACGCTTTTTGTAATATCGTTTCGTTTCCCATATAGGGCAATTTTCACGCATTTTCTCGTTTTCGTACCTAACAATGTAAAAAACACTCAAAACACACGTTTTTTTTTTCCTACATATAGAGTGCTATTTACGCGTTTTAGCATTTTGTTACCTTGAAAGGTCAATAACATTTATAATACACGTTTCTGGTAATATGTTTTTCTATCACAATATAGTGTTCTTGGCATGGATTTTCGCGTTTTTGTGTTAGAAACTCAAAAACACTCTAAATCCACGGTGTTGATCATGTTATTCTATTTCTTCATAAAGGGTGTTTTGCATGTGTTTTAGCGTTTTGGTATGGAAGAGTCTTAAAAATAATCAAAATACACGTTTTTGGTAATGTTGTTTTGTATTTCCATATAACATAATACCATTGCTTTTTAATGTTTTGGTGCCTAACACGCTTAAAAACACTCAAAAGACTCGTTTCTCGTATTTCGCTTCCTCATATTTAGTCCTTTGCATGCATTTTGGTCTTTTGGTACCTAACAACGTGAAAACACTGAAAATAAACATTTTTGGTGATGTTTCCTTTCCATATTGTGTTTTTTTTTTCATGCATTTTGGCATTATGGCACTTAAAAGTGCAAAAAAACACTCAGAGTACATGTTTCTGATAATGGTCCGTTTCTCCATATAGAATGCTATTGATAACGTTTTCGCATTCTGGTGCGTATGAAACTCAAAAACGCTCATAAAACACGTTTCTCGTAATGTATTTTTGTTTCTCCATTTAAAGTACTTTACATGCATTTTTTTTTTATTTTTTGCGTTCATGTACGTAACAATCTCTAAAACATTCAAAAGATTTTTTTTTGTAATTTCATTTTGTTTCTCAATGACGGGTATTTTGCATGCACTTTAGCTTTTTGTACATAAGTAGCTCAAAAACACTCAAAAGACACTTTTTTTTTTTTTATGAAGTTGATTTCTTTTCCCCATAGAGGGTGTATTCCGTGCTTTTTAGCGTTTTGATGCCTAACACACACATAAACACTTAAAAGACGCTTTTCTGGGAATCTTGCTGCTTTTCCCCATATAGTGAATGTGAAATATACACGTTTTCTGTAATGTTGTTCTGTTTCTCATATAGAGTGCTATACATCCGTTTTTGAGGATATGTACATAATAGGCTCAAAAACACCCATAATATACGTTTCTCGTAATGTCTTTTCGTTTCCACATGTTGGGTACTTTGCATGCATTTTGGCGTTTTTCTACGTAACAAGCTCAAAAATAATTATTGTTATTATTATTATTATTTGTTTTCTTTTTTTGGTAATATTATTGTTTCTCCATAAAGATTATATTGATGACTTTTAGCGTTTTAGTACGTACGTAAGTACCTTAAAAACACTCAAAAGAGAAGTTTTACGTTTATTTATTTATTTTTTTATTTTTCTCAGCATAGGGTGATTTCCATGTTTTTTTTTTTTTAGCGTGTTGGTGCATATCATTGCCTTAAACACTGAAAAGACACGTTTCTGGAAATCTCATTTATTTTCCATATATAGCTTGCTTTATATGAACTTAGGCGTTCTAGTATCTAAGAATGTAAAATACAACTAAAATACACGCTTCTTTTAATGTTTTTGTTCCCTGTTAAGAGTACTTTGCATGGTTTTGTGCATTTTTCTACGTAACAAGCTAAAAAACACCTAGAATATCTTTTGGTAATGTTATTTTGTTTCTCCATTAAATATGTTTTGCATGCGTTTTGCTTTTTGGTACGTAAGAAGTTAAAAAATACTAAAAATGCATGTTTTTCGTAATGTTGTTATGCATTCCCATACTGGGTGAATTCCATGCTTTCTATCGTTTTGGTTTTTAACGCTGTCAAAAACACTGAAAAGAAACGTTTCTGGTAATGTCGATTCGTTTCTGTATATAAGAGGCATTACAATCATATTCGTGTTTTAGCACCTAACAATGTGAAAAAAAAACATTCAAAATACACCCTTTTAATAATGTTGTTCTGTTTTTTCATATATAGAGCGTTGTAGCGTTTTGAAGGAAACTCAAAACCACTTATAATAATAACTTATAATAATGTCGGTTTTCCATATAGGAGACTTTCAATGTATTTTTGTTATTTTTTCTATGTAACAAGCTAAAAAAAAAAATAATAAACAAATAAAAATAAGACTCCATGATGGGTGTTTTGCATGCGTTTTATTGTTTTGATAAGTAAGTACCTCAAAAAATACTCAAAATACATTATCTTTTTTTTAATGTTTTGTTTTCCCGTATAAGATGCATTTCATGCTTTTTATCGTTTAGGCGCCTAGCACTCTCATAAAGTCTCAAAAGACACTTTTCTATAAATCTCGTTTTCTTTCCCAATAAATAGTGCTTTGCATGTATTTTGGCGTTATGGCTCCTAAAAATATTAAATACATTAAAATGCACGTTTTTGGTAGTCTTTTTTTTTTTTCATACACAGTGCTATTCATGCGTTTTAGGTTTTAGGTATCTAAAAAAAAAAACACAAAAAACACGTTTCTTCTAATGCCTTTTCCTTTCCCTTGATAAGATATTTTCCATGCAGTTATGCATTTTTATATGTAAGCATCTCAAAAATACTCAAAATACTTCTATTTCGTAATGTTCTCTTCCTCTATATGGAGTGGTATTAACGCGTTTTCTCATTTTGGTACCCAAGGAAACACTCATAATACATGTTTCTCGTAACGTCTTTTTGTTTCACCACTACGTTTCTCGTAATGTCTTTTCGTTTTCCCATATAGGGTACTTTACATGCATTTTGGCGTTTTTCTACGTAACAAGCTAAAAACACTCAAAATACTTGATTTTGTTAATGTTGTTCTGTGTCCCAAAAAACTGTGCTTTTCATGCGTTTTAGCGTTTCGGTATGTACAATTTTCAAAAACACTCAAAAAACACACCTTTCGTAATGTTTTGTTTTCATATTTTCGATGAATTCTATGATTTTTACCGTTTTGGTATATAATACGCTAGAAAAAAAAAAACACGTTTCTGGTAATGCCGTTTTATTTCCCCTTTTGCATTTTTGCTAAATGGCTTTGCCTTCATTTTCGCGTTTTGGTAACTAACAATGTGAAACAAAATTCAAAATATACGTTTCCGGTAAAGTTGTTAATTCTCCATATAGAGTGCTATTCATATATTTTAGCGTTTTCATATCTAAGAAGCTTGAAGAAATAGTATTTACACTCATAGTATACCATTTATTGCATGCGTTTTTCGTGTTTTAGTACGTGAGAAGCACAAAAACACTTAAAAACACATTTTTCGTGATGTTTTGTTTTCCCATATGGAATGATCTTTTTAGCGTTATGTTGCCTAACACTCAATATATATATATATATATATATATATATATATATATATATATATATATATATATATATATATATATATATATATATATATATATATATATATATATATATATATATATATATATATATATATATATATATATATATATATATATTGCCTAATCTTCATATTAGGCAATTTGTTTGCACGATGTTGACAATAGGCAACTTACTTGCTTAATGTCCACTTTAGGCATGATTTTCAAATTAGGCAAGGGTATTTTGCCTAATGTGAATTGAATGACAAACCAGTGTCTACAGTTTTGTTCGAATGTTGTTCGAAACTTTGGGTCTGTTACCGAGTTGTTGTGAGCAAAGATGTTGTTCGAAGCTTTGGGTTTGTTATAACCGAGTTGTTGTGAGCAGGTGCGTGCAAATTCTTTCAAACGAGAAGCATAGTGAGTGGCGCTAAAACGCGAAGTAAAGTAAAGTAAATTACTGTGTGGGTTCGCTGATGTTTTTTTCTCTATATTTTCTTTGTAAATTACTAAACTTTTCTATCTATTACAGTTTATGCACTATGGATCAAGCTGCTTTTGAACTTCAGCTGCGTCAAACGCTGCAAGGCAAGGCTGAAAATGCTGTCATCCAGCCCGCTCTCCAGCGTGATCAGTGGTTGCAGGATTTGTTAAGAATCAATTCTTCTGGAGCCCAGTCTACATTTGACTATAACCTCAAGAAACGCTATGAAGTTCTGCGTGTTGGCAATGCTGACCGACTTATTCGCAAAAGAAAAGATACCAGTGAACATGAATTTAAGTTTGTTGCATGTGTAGAAGAAGTGTTTGGTATTATTAAAACAGCTCATGAAGCTATTGGCCATGGAGGTGGCAAGAAAACAATTGCAGAAGTGAGAAAGAAATGGTCAAACATCACACAAGAAGTATGCTACCTCTACATTTCATTCTGTGAGCACTGTCATCAAAAGAAAGCCAGAAAAACTCCAAAGGGTTTGGTAGTAAAACCGGTACGCAGTCATGATATCCATTCTAGATGCCAGATAGATCTTATAAATTTTCAAACATTACCTGATGGAAACTTTAAGTACATCATGACATATGTAAATCATTTCAGCAAATTTTGTGTGTTGCGTCCACTGACGTTAGTAGTCATCCTTAAGGAAGAAGAAGGACTATACACTGTAGGTTGTCGGGAGGGAATTATTAGAACAAAATTTACACCAGCTGACCTAAGTGGGATCAAACAGACCCTTATAAAGTCTGAAGAGGTTCCTGATATCTGCCTATCGATGAGAACAGCAACAGCAAGAGCCACTGGTGGGCAAGGTTATACAAAGTGTCAATGTACTACTCAATGTACATCAGGAAGGTGCAGCTGCCTAAGAAAAGAAATTAAATGCAACTCGCGCTGTCACCCAGGCAGATCATGCAAAAATTTGTGATTGGACTCAACTGAACCCTGAGATCGATTGACCTATTTTACTTATACTAATATTGCATTAATTAATTATGTTTTCCTTATTCACATTGGGCAAAATTGAGCTGCATAATTTGAACAATAGGCATTTTTTGCCTAATGTTAACAATTTGTAAACTTTACGCAACCTACTTGCTTGATGTACACATTAGGCAATTTTCTGCCTAATGTTCACATTAGGCAATTGTCCACATTATGCGTAACATATATATATATATATATATATATATATATATATATATATATATATATATATATATATATATATATATATATATATATATATATATATATATATATATATATATATATTTATTTATTTATATTATTTAATACTGTTTTTCCATAAAGGGTATCTTGCATGCATTTTATCGTTTTGGTACGTAGGGATCTCAATAACGCTCAAAAGCTCTTTAGCTTTCTGATGCCTAAACCGCTTCTAAACATTCAAAAGACAGGTTTCTTGAAATTTCGTTTTCTTACACCATATAAAGCACTTTGCATACATTTTGGCGTTTTGGTACCTAAGAATGTGAAATACACTGATAAGAAAAAGGAAAAAAAAGAATTGGGGTGGTAATGCTGTTGTGTTTCTCCATACAGAGTGTTATTTATGTGTTTTAGCATTCTTATACCTCATGTATTTTCCAAGCATTTTGGCTTAAAATACTTGTTCATGTTGTGTTAATCTGTTTCTCTCTAAATGGTGTTTTGCATGCGTTTTAGTGTGTTGCTACGTAAGTAGATAAAAACACTGAAAAGAGACGTTCTTGGTAACGTTCTTTTATTTTTCCATATAAAGAGTTTTTATTACATTTTACCGCTTTCGTGGCTAGCGCGCTCATAAACATTCAGACACGTTTTTTGAAATGTCGTTTCTTTTCCCCTTGTAGTGTGATTTGCATGTATTTTAGCGTTTTGGTATCTATTAATGTGAAATACACTCAAAATGCAAATTTTTTGGTAATGTTTTCTTTTGTCTATATAGAGTGTAATTTATGCGCTTCAGCGTTTTGGTATCTAAGCTCAAACTAAAAAAAAGAATACATGTCTCTCGTATTGTTTTTTCTTTTTGTTTCGTTTCCCCATATAGAGTGCTTTGCATGCATTTTGGCGTTTTTGTACTAACAAAATAAAAAAAAGTGTTTTTTTTATTGTTATTCTGTTTCTCCATAAAGAGTGTTTTAGATCTGTTTTAGCATTTTGGTACGTAAGATAATAAAAAAAAAAACACTCAAAAGACATGCTTTTCATAAAGTTTTTTAATCCTATATAGGGTGATTGTCATGCTTTTTTCTGGGTTTTGTTGCACAAAACGATCATAAACACTCAAAACACAATTTTCTGGAAATTTCTTTTCGTTTATCCATATCAGGAGCTTTGCATGCATTTTGGCGTTTTGATGAATAAACACGTGAAAACACTTAAATTACACGTTTTTGGTAATGTTGCTCTGTTTCTCCATATATAGTGGTATTAACACATTTTTGCGTTTGGGTACCTAAGAAACTCAAAACGCTCATAATACGCATTCTTAGTTTTTTTTTCTTTTTCTTTCCATATAGAGTACATTGGATGCATTTAATTTTTTTTTCTCATTACCCGTAAAAGGTATTTTCCATGCTTTTTAAACGTTTTAATAACCATATAAGTCAAAAACACTAAGAAAGACTTTTTGTGATCATTTGTATTCCTATATTAGGTGTTTTTCATTTTTTTTTCTAAGCTTTTTCGTGCCTAAGACTCACAAGACACATTTCTGAATATATCATTTCTTTATCCCGTAAAGGGATTTTTGCGTACATTTCCATGTTTTGGTACCTAAAAATGTGAAATACACTTAAAATACACATTTTTGGTAATTTTTTTTTCTCCATATTGATTGCTATTCATGCAGTTTTGGGTTTTGTTTCCTAAGAAGCTCAAAAACACTCATAATACACGTTTCTCGTTTAGTCCTTTTGTTTACCATTATTGGGTACATACTATGCAGTTTGGCGATTTTGTACGTAACAAGCTAAAAAAACATTCAAAATACTTGTTTTTGGTAGTGTTATTGTGTTTCTTCTTAAAGAGTGCTTTGCCTCAAAAGACATGTTTTTCATGATGTTTTTCTTTTTCCATATAGAGTGTTTTCTATGCTTTTTAGCGTTTTGTTACCTAACACGCGCATAAAAATGTAAAAAAAAACACGGTTTTTGTTTAATTTTCCCATAAAGGGTGCCTGCCAAGGATTTTGGCACCTTACAATGTAAATTACACTGAAAATACACGTTTTGGTAATGTTAGTTATGTTGTTCTCTTTCTCTATATAGAATTCTCTTCTTGCATTTCAGCGTTTTATAACCTAATAAAAAATAAATAAAAAAAAATTATAATAAACGTTTCTCGTAACTTCTTGTATATAGTTTTTTGGATACATTTTGGCGTTTTTGTACATAAAAATCTCAAAAATACTAAAAATACAAAATAACATTACAACATTACAACAACATTTTGCTAAAGTTGCAGTTTCTCCTAATAGTTTGTTATTCATGCGTTTTAGCGTTCTGGTAACTAAGAATCTCAAAGAGCACTCATAATAACACATTTCTCTTCATGAATTTTCGTTTCCCCATATAAGATACTCTACATGCATTTTCGTAACATGACACCCAACAATATGAAAATATTGAAAAAACGCGTTTATGTTCTTATTATTCTTTTTCTTTATATATAATGCTAGTCATGCCTTTTAGCGTTTTGGTACTTAAAGTCAAAAACACATAATACGCGTTTTTCGTAATGACTTTTCATTTCCCCGTTTAGGGTGCTTTACATGCATTTCGGCGTTATGGCACCTTCCAATGTGAAATACACGTTTTTGGTAATGTTGCTCTGTGTCTAGAAATAGAGTGTTGTTTATGCGTTTCAGCGTTTTGGTATCTCAGAAGCTAAAAAAATAAATCATTCATAATACACGTTCCTCGTAATGTCTTTTACTTTGCATGCATTTGGGCTTTTTTTTTTATGAAACAAGCTCACAAGTGCTCAAAATACTTGTTTTTGGTAATATTTTTGTTTCACCATAAAGGGTGATTTTCATACGTTTTATCGGGCATATAAAGTACTTTACATGCATTTTGGCGTTTTTTTTTTTCTATGAAACAAGCTCACAAGTACTCAAAATACTTGTTTTTGGTAATATTTTCGTTTCTCCATAAAGGGTGTTTTGCATGCGTTTTAGCGTTTTGGTTCGTAAGAAGCTCACAATAACTCAAGACACGTTTTTGGTAAAGTTTTGTTTTGCCATATAGCGTGTTTTTTTAATGCTTTTCAGCGTTTGCGTGCCTAACACGCTATAAACTCTTAAAGACACGTTTCTGGTAATGCCATTTCGTTTCTTCAAATTGGTGGCTTTGCATGCATTTTGGCGCTTGGTACATAACAACAGGAAAAATACTCAGAATACAGTTTTTTTTTCTTCTTATAATGTGTTATTCATGCGTTTTAGTGTTTTGTTAGATAAGAAGCTTAAAAATAATACAATTTTCTCTTTAATATTTTTTGTTTCCCCATATATAGTACTTTTCATGCATTTTAGTATTTTTCTATGTAACAAGCTCAAAAAAAAATCTGTTAAAGTTTTACAGCTTCTCTATAACGGGTATTTGGTGTGCGTTTTAGCGCTTAAAACTTTTAGTAGCTTTTAGTAGCTTAAAACTAAAATGAGACTTTTTTTTTTTCATATAAAGTACTTTCAATGCTTTCTAGCGTTTTATTGCCTAAAACGTTCATAAACACTCAACAGACACGTTTCTTGAAATATCGTTTACTTTCCCCCGTATAGGGCGTTTTGCAAGCATTTTGGGTTTTTGGTACCTAACAATGTAAAATACACTCAAAATACACGTTTTTGTAATGTAGTTCTGCTTCTCAATATAGAGAGCAATTCATGCGTTTTAGTGTTTTGTTACTTGAGAAGCTCAAATACATTCATAATCCACGCTTCTCGTAATGTCTTTTGACTCCCCATATAGGGTATTTTGCATGCATTTTGGCGATTATGTACGTAACAAGCTCAGCAACACTGAAAATACCTTTTTTTTTTATCATTTTACACTGTGTTTCCATAAAGAATGCTGTGCATGCGTTTAAGCGTTTTGGTACGTAAGTAGCTCAATGAAACTGAAAGACACGTTTTTTCGTAATGTTGTTTCGTTTTTCCGTAGAGGGTGTTTTCCATGTTTTTTTTAGAGTTTAGTTGTCTAACATGCAGAAAAACACTGAACAAATACGTTTCTTATAATGCCGTTTCGTTTTCCTATATAGGGGAATTTGTATGCATTTTGGTGCTTTTATACCTAATAATGTAAAAAAAAAATACTCAAAATACAAGTTTTTGATAATGTTTGGTTTTTCCATTCCTAACATATAGGGTATTTTTGCATGCATTTTGCTGTTTCTATACCTAACCAACTAAAAAAAAACACTAATAATACACATTTTTGGTAATCTTATTCTGTTTCTCCATAATAGGAGTTTTCCATGAGTTTTAGTGTTTCCATACGTAAGAAGCTGAAAAGCACAGAAGACACGATTTTTTTTTTCCAAAAATAGAGTGCTATCCATGCATTTTAGCATTTTGGAGCCTGGAACACTCAAAAAAATATTTGAAATACATGTTTCTGGTAATATCGTTTCGTTTCCTCATATAAAGTTCTTTGTAATAATTTTGGTCTCTGTTAATGTCGTTTCGTTTCCCCATATGCGGTGATGTGCATGCAATTTGGCGTTTTGGTAGCTAACATTATGAAAAAACACTCAAAATACACGTTTTTTTTTTTCTGTTCCTCCATATAGATTGCTATACACGCGTGTTTGTCTTTTGGTATCTAAGAATCTGAAAAAAAAAAACGTTCTTGATAATATCGTTTATTTCATCATATAGGGTAATATGCATATATTTTGAAGTTTCTGTACCTAATAAGCTAAAAATACTCACAACACACTTTTGCTGACATTATTGTTTCCCCATAAAGGGTGTTTTGCATGCGTTTTAGCCTTTTGGTAGGTAAGAAGTAAAAAAAAAAAAAAAAAAAAAGACACGCTTCTGGTCATGTTCTTTTATATTGCAATATAGGGTGCTTTCTATGCTTTTAACGTTTTCGAACCTAACACGCTTAAAAACACACAAAAGACACGTCTCTGGTCCATTCATTTTAACGTTTTCGTGACTAAAACGCTGAAAACACCGAAAAGGCACATTCCTGATAATATCGTTTAATTCCATAAATAAATTGCATTGCATGTATTTTCGTGTTTTTGCACCTAACAATCTAAAAAAAAAAAACACTCAAAACACATGTTTTTGTAAATGTTCTTCTGTTTCTACATATAGAGTGGTATTTACGCGTTTTAGCATTTTGTTACCTAAGGAGGTCAATTACATTTATAATACACGTTTCTAGTAATATGTTTTTGTAACACAATATAGGGTTCTTTGCATGGATTTTCGCGTTTTTGTAATTTAGAAGCTCAAATAAAACATGATAAAAATCCACGGTTTTGATAATGTTATTCTGCTTATTCATAAGGGATATTTTGCATTCGTTTTAGCATTTTGGTATGGAAGAGTTAAAAAACAATGAGAAGGCGTTTTTGGTAATGTTGTCTTGTATTCCCATATAACGTGATTTACAAGCTTTTCAGCATTTTGGTGCCTAACACGCTTAAAAACACTGAAAACACGTTTTTCGTAATGTCATTTTGTTTCACCATATAGAGAGCGTTGCATGGATTTTCGTCTTTTGGTACCTAACAACGTGAAAAAGCACTAAAAATAAATTTTTTTTTTTGGTAATGTTTATTTTTATTTTTTTCTGTATAGTGTTATTCACGCTTTGGAGAGTTTTGGTACCTAAGATCAAAAACACTTATAAATACACGTTTATGGTAATGTTATTTTATTTTTTTTTCATGCATTTCATGCATTTTTTTTTGCATGCATTTTGGCGTTTTGGTAACTAAGAATACAAAAAGGCGTTTTGGGTAAAGTTGTTCTGTTACTCCATTTACTCGTTTTTGCGTTTTAGTACCTAAGATATTCAGAACACAATTTTTGTAATATTTCGTCTTTAGTACCAAAGTACAAAACATTCATAACACACGTTCCTCGTAATATCTTTTTTCTTTTCCAATATAGGGTACTTTACATGCATTTGTGCCGTTTTTTTTTTTCTACTTAAAAAGCTCAAAGACACTCAAACTACTTGTTTTTTTTTTTGTAATGTTATTCTCTTTCTCCATAAAGTGTGTTTTGCATGCATTTTAGTGTTTTGGTTCGTAAAAATTGAAAAACACTCAGAAGACACGTTCTAAGTAATGTTTTCTATTCCTAGATAGGGTGAATGTTATCGTTTTGTTGCCTATTACGCTACAAAAAAACACTGAAAATACACGATACCAGAAATATATATACATATTTTTTGGCGTTTTATTACCTAAAAATGTAGAATTGTTCCTCCATATACAATGCTATTCATGCGTTTTAACGTTTGCTATCAAAGAAGCTGAAAACACTTATACGTTTCTCGTAATGTCCTTTTGTTTACCCCATATAGCGTACTTTGCATGCATTTTGGCGTTTTTATACGTAACAAGCTCTAAAACATTCCAAAGACTTTTTTATTGCAAAATTTATTTTATTTCTCTTTTATGAACGGTGTTTTGCTTGCACTTTAGCCTTTTTATACGTAAGTAGCTTATAAAAAACACTCAAAAGTCACGTTTTCTTTTCTTTATGAAGTTGGTGTGTTTCCCCATATATGCTTTTCATGCTTTTTAGCGTTTTGGTGCCTAAAACACACATATACGCTCAAAAAACACGTTTATAGAAATCTTGTTTCTTTTCCCCATATGGTGAATGTGAACTATACTCAAAATACACGTTTACGGTAAAGTTGTTCTGTTTCTCCATATAGAGTGCTATTCATCCTTAAGCATAATCATAAGAGGCTCAAAAACAATTAAAATACTCTTTTCTCGTAATGTCTTTTCGTTTCCACATGTATGTATGTATTTTGAGGTTTTTCTCCGTAACAAGCTCAAAAACGAATTTTTTGTTTTTGATAATATTATTTTGTTTCTCCATAAAGGTTATTTGGAGGCGTTTTAGCGTTTTTGGTACTCAATTACCTCAAAACACTGAAAAGAAACGTTTCACTACTGTTTTTTTTTTTTTATTCCCATATAGGGTGATTTCCATACTTTTTACCGTGTTGTTGCATAGCATTTTCTTAAACACTGAAAAGATACGTTTCTGGAAATCTCATTTCCTTTCCATATATAGCTTGCTTTGTATTAATTTGGCATTTTGGTTCCTAAGAATGTGAAATACAATTAAAATACAAGTTTTCTTAATGTTCTTTCGTTTCCCTATTAAGGGTAATTTGCATTTTTTTTTGGCGTTTTCGTATGGAACAAGCTCAAAAAACATTAAAAATACTTCTTTTTGGTAATGCTATTATTTTTCTCTATAAAGTATGTTTTGGATGAGTTATGCTTTTTGGTGCGTAAGATAAAAAAAAAAAAAAAAAACATTAAAAATGCATGTTTTTTTTCGTAATGTTGTTATGCATTCCCATACTGGGTGAACTCCATGCTTTCTATTGTTTTGGTGGCCAACACGGTCAAAAATACTGCAAAGAAACGTCTCTGGTAATGTCGATTCGTTTCTATATATAGAAAGCATTACAATCATATTCGCGTTTTGCCTACTAATAATGTGAAAAAAGACACTCCAAAAAGCATCTTTTTAATATTGTTCTGTTTCTTCATATTTTGTGATATTCATGCTTTTTAGCGTTTTCTTACCTATGAAACTTAAAACCACTTATAATACACGTTTCTCGTGATGTGTTTTTTTTTCTATATAGGATACTTTTAATGCATTTTGTCATTTTTCTATGTAATAAGCTAAAAAAAAGAGGACTTGTTTTTGGTAATGTTATTTCGTTCTCCATAATTAAAGAATAATGTCAAAAGACATTATTCTTTAAAGTTGTTTTGTTTTCCTGAATAGGGTGCTTTCTATGCTTTTTAGCGTTTTGGCACCTAACACACTCATAAACACTCAAAAGACACTTTTCTAGGAATCTCATTTCCTTTCCCCAAATATGGTGCTTTGTATGCATTTTGGCGTTATGGCACATAAAATGCATTGAAATGCTTGTTTTTTTATAATGTTCTTTTATATATATATATATATATATATATATATATATATATATATATATATATATATATATATATATATATATATATATATATATATATATATATATATATATATATATATATATATATATATATATATATATATATATATATATATATATATATATATATATATATATATATATATATATATAGTACTATTCATGCGTTTTAGCGTTTAGGTACCCAAAAAACACTGAAAATACTCGTTTCTTTTAATGTCTTTTCTTTTCCCCTCATAGGGTATTTTCCATGCACTTGTGCGTTTTGGTACGTAAGCATGTCAAAAATACTCAAAATACTTCTGTTTGGTAATCTTCTCTTACTCCATATAGAGTGGTATTAATACGTTTTCGCATTTTGGTATCCAAGGAGCATACATGTTTCTCGTAATGTCTTTTTGTTTTTCCATTACGTTTCCTGTAATGTCTTTTCGTTTTTCCCATATAGGTTACTTTACATGCATTTTGGCGTTTTTCTACGTAATATGCTAAAAACACTCAAAATACTTGTATTTGGTAATGTTTTTCTGTGTCTCCATGAAGTGTGTTTTCAAAAACATTCAAAACACACTTTTTGCCATTTTTTTTTTTTTTTCACATTTTGGGTAAATTCAGTTTTTTTTTTTTTTTTAGCGTTTTGCTATATAACACGCTGAAAAAAAAAAACACGTTTGTGGTAATGCCGTTTCCTTTCCGCATTTGCATTTTTGCAAAATAGCTCTCGATGCATTTTCGCGCTTTGGTAACTAACTGTAAAAAACACTCAAAATACACGCTTTTGATAATGTTTTCTCCATATAGAGTGCTATTCATATATTTTAGCCTTTTCAAACCTAAGAAGCTCGAAAACACTCTTAGTATATACACGTTTCTCATAATGTGTTCTTGTTTTCCCATATAGGATACTTTTCATACATTCTGGTGTTTTACTACGTAACAAGCTCAAAAAAAAAAAAAAAAAAAACTCAAAATTCACGTTTTCTACAAAGTTATGCTGTTTGTCCATAAAGAGGGTTTGAAGGTATTTTAAGGTTTTAGTACATAAGTAGGAAAAAACACTAAACACTTCTACATGGAGTGCTTTCCAAAGTTTTTTAGCGTTTTAGTACCTAACATACTCATAAACACTTAGAAGACACGTTTCTAGAAATTTCGCTTACTTTCCTGCCTTGCATGCAGTTTGGCTTTAATAATTTATATATTTATAATAATTTATATATTTATAATATAATAATTTATATACTCGTATTTAATAATATGAAATACACATAAAATATACACCCTTGGAAATGTTCTTATATAGAGTCTTGTTTATGAGTTTTATCGTTTTTGTAATTAAGAAGCTGATAATGCACGTTTCCCTAAGAAGCTCAAGTTACTCATGCGTTTTAGCATATAGGTAGCTAAGAAGCTCAAACACTCATCATACACGTTTTTCTAATGTCTTATCGTTTCTCCCTTTAGGTTAGTTTGTATGCATTTTTTTTTTGTGTTTTGTACGTGAGAAGCTTAAAATCACCCAAAATTCTCGGTTTTGGTATTTTATTTCGACTCTTCATTAAGGGTGTTTTGCATGCGTTTTAATTTTTTGGTACGTTTTTAAGCTCAAAAACACTCAAAAGACATGTTTTTCGTTATATCTTTTGAACCAACATAGAGTGATGTCCATGCTTTTTATCCTTTTAGTGTTTTACACGCTAATAAACACTCAAATGACACTTTTCTTGAATTACCGTTTGATTTTCTCCATATAGGGTGTTTTGATTTTGCTTGCATTTTGGCATTTATTGTGAAATACACTCAAAATACACATTTTTTGGTAATGTTGCTCTGTTTGTCCTTATAACTATTTATGCGTTTTAGCGTTTGGTACCTAAAAAGCTCAAAAACACTCATAATACATGTCTCAGGTAATGTCCTTTCGTTTTCCGCTTACATTTTGGCGTTATTCTACGTAACAAGCTAAAAAAATACTGAAAATGCTGTTTTTTTTGGTAATGTTATTTTGTTTCTTTAAAAAAAACGCATTTTTTATTAATGTCGTTTCGTTTCCTTATATACGGTGCTTTCTATGCATTTTAGCGTTTTTCCACGCTTAAAACACTCAATATTTTATTTATTTATTTATTTTTTTTGTAACGTCATTTTGTTTCACAATAATGAATATTTTATGTACGTTTTTGCTTTTTCTAAGAAACTCAAAAACACACAGAAGAGACGTTTCTCTCAAAGTTGCTTGGTTTTCCCATATAAGGTCCTTTCTATGATTTTTAGCCTTTTAGTGACTAACACGTTCAGAAGCACTTACAAAACTTTTTTTTTTTTATATCTCGTTCACTACCACATATAGGGTGCTTTGAATGCATTTTGGCATTTATTAACCAATGAATGAGAAATACACTGAAAATACACGTTTTTGATAATTTTCTGTTTCCTCATATAGAGTGCTATTCATGCGTTTTAGCGTTTTGGTACCGAAGAAGCTCAAAACACTAATAATACACGTTTTTCTCAAAGTCTCTTTCGACTCCACGTATACGGTAATTTGCTTGCATTTTGGCGTTTTTGTACGTAAGAAGATGAAAAACACAAATTTATTTATCTATTTATTTATTTATTTTACTTATAATTTTTTTTTTTGTAATGTTATTCTGTTTCTACATAGAGTGTGTTTTACATGTGTTTTAACGTTTTCGTACGTAATAAGCTCAAAAAAAAAAAAAGAAGCTCAAAACACAACACACGTTTTATGTAATGTTTTGTATTCCCATGTAGGATGATGCTTTTTTGCATTTTGGCGCCTACTACGTTCAAAAACCCTTAAAAGACTCGTGTCTTGTAATGTCATTTCATTCCCCCATATATTGAGTTTTATAGGCATTTCGGCATTTCTGGTACCTATTAATGTTAAAAAAACACTCAAAATACATGTTTTGGGTAATATTAATCTGTTTATATAGAGTGCTATTTATGCATTTTACGATTTAGCTTCTTAACAAAGTGAAAAACTCTCATAATACACGTTTCTCGTAATATCTTTTAGTTTTCAATATAAAGAACTTTGTGTGGATTTTGGCGTTTTCCTACATAACAAACTGAAAAAAAAAACACTCAAAGTTGTTTTTGGTAATGTTATTCTGTTTTTTTCAATTCAGTGTGTTTTGCATGTAATGTTGTTTTGTATCATATATCTGAAGAATCATATGCCTTTTTTTTTATTTTAGTGTCTAACACGCTCAAACAGAGTAAATATTAAAAATAAACTTTTCTGGTAAATTCATTTCGTTTCCTTGCATTCATTTTGGCGTTTTGGTATCTAACAATATTAAAAACATTCAAAATACACGTTTGTGGTATTCTTTTTCTTCATCCATATAGTGCACTATTCATACCTTTAAGCATTTTGATACATAGGAAGCTCAAAAACACTCAAAAAACTCTTTTCTTGTAATGTCTTTTGGTTTCTCAATATAGTGTGCTTTTCATGCATTTTAACGTTTCACTACTTAACAATGAATATACTTGGTTTTGGTAATGTTATTTTGTTTTTGCATAAATGATATTTTCCAAGAAATCTTGCGTTTTGGTACGGAAGTACCAAAAAGACAGTGAAAGGAGATGTTTTTTTGGTAATGGTTTTCTTTTCCCATATAGGGTGTTTTCCAATAATTTTAATCGTTTTTAATGCCTACCGCTCTCATAATCATTCAAAAAACACTTTTGCGTATATCTCTTTTCCTTACCCTATAGAAGATGCTTTGCATGCATTTTTGCGTTTTGTTACCCAGCAAAGTGAAATACATTCAATATACACGTTTTTGGTAATATTATTTTGTTTCTCTATATAGAGTGCTATTTATGTGTCTTATCGGTTTGGTACCTAAGAAGCTAAAAAACACTATTATCATATGTTTCTCATAATGTCTTTTCGTTTTCCCATATTGCGTATTTTTCATGCATTTTGAGGTTTTTTGTACTTAAGAATCATGCGAAAGAAAGAAAGAAAGAAGGAAGCATGCGTTTTGGCATGTAAATAGCTAAAAAAAAGAAAGACTTTTTTTTTTCCTCACATAGGGTACTTTCCATGTTTTTTAGCGTTTTGGTGCCTAACACGACCATGAACACTCAAAAGACATGTTTCTGGAAATGTCGTTTCGTTTCAAAATACACGCTCCAAAAGATACTCAAAAGAGATGTTTCTGGATATGTGTTTTTTTTTCACACACTCAAAATATTTTTTTTTTTGTAATGTTATTGTGTTTCTCCATAAAGAGTGTTTTACATGCATTTTAGTGTTTTGGTAGGTAGGTTGCTCAAAAAAAAAAAAAAAAAGCACTCAAAAGACACGTTTTTGGTATTTTTTTTATTTTTATTTTCCTATATAGGGTGTTTTGCATGCTTTTTAAAGTTTTGGTGCCTAACATGCTCATAAACACTCAAAAGACGTGTTACAAGAAACGTTTACTTTCACAAGAGAAGGTCATTTAAATGTATTTTGGCGTTATGGCAACTAACAAAGAGAAATATACTCAAAATGCATGTTTTTGGTAATGTTTTTTTTTTTCTCCATTTACAGTGATATCCATGCGTTTCAGTGTTTTGGTAACTAAGAAACTTAAGATCACTCATAATACACGTTTCTCGTAATATCCTTTCGTTTTCCAATATAGTGTACTTTTCATGCATTTTAGTGTGTTTGTACGTAACATGCTCAAATACTCTTAAATTACTTCTTTTTGGTGTTTTTTTTTCTGGTTTCCGTATAGAGTGTTTTGCTTGCGTTTTAGCGTTTTGTTACGTAAGTAGCTCAAAACACTGCAAATAGACGTTTTTAATAATGTTTTGTTTTCTTTTAGAGTGCTTTTCTATTTTTGTTTTATTATTTTGGTGCCAAGCACGTTCACAAGCAATCAAAATAAACGTTTCTGAAAATCTAATATCCTTTCCCAATATAGGGTGCTTTGCATACATTTTGGCGTTTTAGTACCTAACAATATGAAATACATTGAAAATTCACGTTTTTGGTAACGTTGTTCTGTTTCATCATATAGATGAAACGCGTTTTCACGTTTTCGTACCGAAGAAGCTTAAAATTTCTCATAATACACATTCCTTGTAATGTTTTCTTTCCCCATATACGATACGTTCCATGCATTTCTGCGTTTTTGTACGTAACAAACTGAAATACAATCAAATACTTTTTTTATTTTATTTTTTATTATATTTTTCCATAAAGGGAATTTAGCAAGCGTTTTTTCGTTTTGGTACGTAAGCTGCTAAAGAACATTCAAAAGAAACGTTTTAATGTTTTTAGTATTCCCATATAGGTCGATTTCCATGCTTTTTAGTGTTTTGGTGCACAGGAGGAGGAGGCAGTAGACACCTGCCGAAACGATAATTACTCCCAGTGAGGTCTTAATCACTGTTCAGGGTGTGCTGTGAACTTATCATTAAACCCAGCTGTGACCTCACTGAACGTTTCCCTTTGTGTCTCACAAGACAAGGGGGGCAGTCACAGCCTGCACTCTAAAGACAACTCTCTTCCTCCACACAAAACTACAAGCACCTAATAACACACACACCCTTCACTCAAAAAATTTAAAATCATCTTGGCGACTCCTACACCAGCCGCGGAATCCCCATCTAGGGAGGGGACCATAAATGTCCCCAGGTCGGACTGCCTTTCTGTCGACGACCCTAA
This sequence comes from Scylla paramamosain, assembly GCF_035594125.1. Taxonomy (NCBI): domain Eukaryota; kingdom Metazoa; phylum Arthropoda; class Malacostraca; order Decapoda; family Portunidae; genus Scylla; species Scylla paramamosain. The sequence goes on from NC_087185.1 coordinate 9,545,172, forward strand.
GTGTCTTGACACCCCTCTCAACTTTTTCTTCATTTACTTCTGCAACATTCGCGGTCAAAGATCTAATTTTCAATCTGTAGAACACCACCTCTCCTCTTCTAAACCTCATCTTCTTTTCCTCACTGAAACTCAGGTGTCTGAGACAACTGACAGCAGCCCCTTTTCTTTTCCCTCTTACTTTCTCTATCCTCATTTTCGATCCAAAGCTGGATGCTGCGTTTATGTGCGCAATGAATTAACATGCTCTCGTGCCCACGCTCTTGAATCTTCCGAGTTTTCCACCATCTGGCTACGACTACAGAGTCACTCTCATACTAAATTTATCTGTGCTGTATACCTCTCACCTAACTCCTCTGACTATAAGAAATTCTTTGACTACTTAACTTCCAAAATGGAGCACATTCTGACCCTCTTCCCTTTTGCAGAGATCTCCATTCTTGGAGACTTCAATGTTCACCACCAGCTTTGGCTTTCCTCTCCCTTCACTGACCATCCTGGTGAACTAGCCTACAACTTTGCTATGCTCCATGACTTAGAGCAATTGGTGCAACACCCTACTCGTATTCCTGACCGTCATGGAGATACGCCCAACATTCGTGAACTTTTCCTGACCTCTAATCCTTCTGCATATGCTGTCACCCTTTCTTCTCCGTTGGGCTCCTCCGATCACAATCTCATATCTTTATCTTGTCCTATCACTCCAATCCCTCCTCAGGATCCCCCTAAGCGAAGGTGCCTCTGGCGTTTTGCCTCTGCTAGTTTGGGGGACCTGAGGAGGTATTTTGCTGATTTTCCTTGGAATGACTACTGCTTCCGTGTCAGAGACCCGTCTTTGTGTGCTGAGCGCATAACAGAGGTGATAGTGTCTGGCATGGAGGCATACATTCCTCACTCTTTTTCTCGTCCTAAACCTTCTAAACCTTGGTTTAACACAGCTTGTTCTCGTGCTATACATGATAGAGAGGTGGCCCACAAAAAGTACTTAAGCCTTCCATCACCAGAATCTCATGCACTTTATATTTCTACCCGGAACCATGCCAAGTCTGTTCTCCAACTAGCCAAAAACTACTTCATTAACAGAAAATGTCAAAACCTTTCAAGATCTAACTCCCCTCGTGATTTCTGGCATCTAGCCAAAAATATCTCCAATAACTTTGCTTCTTCTTCTTTCCCTCTTCTGTTTCAACCAGATGGCACCACTGCTATCACATCTATTTCTAAAGCTGAAGTCTTTGCTCAAACCTTTGCTAAAAACTCTACCTTGGACGATTCTGAGCTTGTTCCTCCCTCTCCTCCACCCTCTGACTACTTCATGCCACCTATTAAAATTCTTCGCAATGATGTTTTCCATGCCCTCGCTGGCCTAAACCTTCGGAAGGCTTATGGACCTGATGGGGTCCCTCCTATTGTTCTCCGAAACAGTGCCTCCGTGCTTGCACCTTGCCTAGTCAAACTCTTTCTGCTCTGTCTGTCAACATCTACCTTTCTTTCTTGCTGGAAGTTTGCCTACATTCAACCTATTCCTAAAAAGGGTGACCGTTCTAATCCCTCAAACTACCGTCCTATTGCTTTAATTTCCTGCCTATCTAAAGTTTTTTAATCTATCCTTAACAGGAAGATTCTTAAACATTTATCACTTCACAATCTTCTATCTGATCGCCAGTATGGGTTCCGTCAAGGCCGCTCTACTGGTGATCTTCTGGCTTTCCTTACTGAGTCTTGGTCATCCTCTTTTAGAGATTTTGGTGAAACTTTTGCTGTTGCCTTGGACATATCAAAAGCTTTTGATAGAGTCTGGCACAAAGCTTTGATTTCCAAACTACCCTCCTACGGTTTCTATCCTTCTCTCTGTAATTTCATCTCAAGTTTCCTTCCTGACCGTTCTATTGCTGCTGTGATAGACGGTCACTGTTCTTCTCCTAAATCTATTAACAGTGGTGTTCCTCAGGGTTCTGTCCTGTCACCCACTCTCTTCTTATTATTCATTAATGATCTTCTAAACCAAACTTCTTGTCCTAACCACTCCTACGCTGATGATACCACCCTGCACTTTTCCACGTCTTTTCATAGACGTCCAACCGTTCAGGAGGTAAACATATTACGCAGGGAAGCCACAGAACGCCTGACTTCTGATCTTTCTAAAATTTCTGATTGGGGCAGAGCAAACTTGGTATTGGTATTCCTCTATCTATCAACTCGACACAACTTTCCAGACAACTATCCCCTCTTCTTCAATGACACTCAACTGTCCCCCTCTTCTACACTGAACATCCTCGGTCTGTCCTTTACTTATAATCTGAACTGGAAACTTCACATCTCATCTCTAGCTAAAACAGCTTCTATGAAGTTAGGTGTTCTGAAACGTCTCCGCCAGTTTTTCTTACCCCTCCCAGCTGCTAACTCTGTACAAGGGCCTTATCCGTCCATGTATGGAGTATGCTTCACATGTCTGGGGGGGTTCCACTCATACTGCTCTCCTAGACAGGGTGGAATCAAAAGCTTCTCGTCTCATCAACTCCTCTCCTCTAACTGACTGTCTTCAGCCTCTCTCTCACCGCCGCAGTGTTGCATATCTAGCTGTCTTCTACCGCTATTTTCATGCTAACTGCTCTTCTGATCTTGCTAACTGCATGCCTCCCCTCCTTCCGCGGCCTCGCTGCACAAGACTTTCTTCTTTCTCTCACCCCTATTCTGTCCACCTCTCTAACGCAAGAGTTAACCAATATTCTCAATCATTCATCCCTTTCTCTGGTAAACTCTGGAACTCCCTGCCTGCTTCTGTATTTCCACCTTCCTATGACTTGAATTCCTTCAAGAGGGAGGTTTCAAGACACTTATTCATCAATTATTGACCACTGCTTTGACCCTTTTATGGGACTGGCATTTCAGTGGGCATTTTTTTTATTAGATTTTTCTTGCCCTTGGCCAGTGTCCTTCCTACATAAAAGAAAAAAAAGTATGATCATAAACACTGAAAATACATGTTTATGAAAATTTCTTTTCCTTTCTACATATAGTGTGCTTTGCAAGCATTTTGCCGTTTGGTACATCAAAATGTGAATTTTTCCGTTTCCATGCCTAAATAGTTAAAAGATAAATAGTGCCTAAATAGTTATTATAGATACACGTTTCTCGTCATGGCATTTCATTTTTCTGTAATTTACATGCATATAGGGATTTTTGTACTTAAGAAATTCAAAACACTCAAAATTCTTGTTTTTTGGCATTGTTATTCTGTTCCTGTATAAAGTATGTTTTGCTTGCGTTTTTAGCGTTTTGGTACGTAAGAAGTTGTGAAACACTAAAAATATCTTTTTTTTTTTTCTTTTTGTAATATTATATCTTCCTATACACGGTAAATTTCAATTTTTTTTTTTTTTTTGCGTCACTCAAAACAATGAAGAAAAGCATTCATTTTTGGTAATGTCATTCTGTTTCCCCATATACGAGTCTTTACAATCATTTTGCGCTTTGGTACCTAACAATGTGAAAACTACTGAAAACACACGTTTTTCGTAATGTTGCTTTGTATCTCCATGTAGTGTGCTATTCATGCATTAAAGCGTTTTGATAATTAAGAACCTCAAGAACTCTCATAATACACGTTTCTCTTTATGACTTGTCTTCATATTGTGCATTTTCCATGCATTTTGGCGTTTTATTTATTTATTTATTTATTTTTACGTAAAAGGCTCAAAAATATTCAAAATACATTTTTTTGGGGTGTGTTTTACATGCATTTTAGTGTTTTGGTGTGTAAGTAGCTCAAAGCACTCAAAAAGACAAGTTTTTGGTAATGTTTCCTTTTCCCATATAGAATGCTTCCCATGAATTTTCAACGTTTTATGCCTAACATGCTCATAAACTCTCAAAAGACGTTTCTGCAAGTCAAAAAAAAAAACTCCAAAATTACGTTCCGGTTAATGTCGTTTATTTTCCCCTTAATAGGAGGCTTTGCATGCGTTATAACGTTTTGGTACCTAACAATGTGAAAAAAAAAAAAACTCAAAATACACGTTTTTCGTAATGTTGTTCTGTTTCTCTATATTATGCTATTTATGCGTTTAAGCATTTTGGTATCTAAGAAGCTCGAAAATTTTCATAATACACGTTTCTCGGAATGTGTTTTGTTTACCTATATGGAGTACTTAGCATATATTTTGGTGTTTTTGTACGTAACAAGCTCAAAAACACTCAAAATACTTTTTTTTTATAATTTTATTTTGTTTCTCCATAAAGGGTGGTTTTCCGTGTGTTTTAGCGTTTTGGTACGTATGTAGCTAAAAACAATGAAAAAAAAAAAAAGACATTTCTTGTCATGCTGTTTCGTTTTCCCATATAAGGTGATTTCCATTTTTTTTCTAGCTTTATGCTAACACGGTCATAAAAAAAAAAAAAAAAACATGTTTGTGGAAATATCGTTTGCTCTGCTTTGCTTGCATTTTGATGTTTTTCGGACCCAGGAATGTAAAATACACTCAAAATACACGTTTATGGTAATTCTGTTCTTTTTCTCCATATAGAGTGCTGTTCATGCATTTTCGAGATTTTGTACATATGAATAAAAAATAATAAAAAAATAATAAAATAATATTATTCTGTTTTTCCATTAAGGGTGCTTTGCATGCGTTTAAGCGTTTTGGTACGTAACTAGTTTAAAACCAATGAAAAGAGACGTTTTTTGGTAATGTTTTCCCTTGGAGGTTAATTTCAATGATTTTCAACATTTTAGTGGCTAACACGCCAATAAACACTCGAAAGATACATTTCTGGAAATGTCGTTTCGTTTCAAAATAGAGTTCTTTGCATGCAATTTGCTGTTCTGTGAAAAAAAAAAAAAAAACACTCAAAGCACACATGTTCTGTTTCTCCATATTGAGTGATATTCATGCGTTTTATCGTCTCTGTATCCAAGAAGCTCTAAAGCACTCAAAATTCGTCTGTCGTAATGTTCTTTTGTTTCTCCTTATACTTTCCATACATTTTGGTGCTTTTCAACGTAACAAGCTAAAAAAAAGAAAATCTTCAAAATATACGTTTCAAGAAAAATTATTTTGCTTATAAAGGGTGTTTTGCATGCGTTTTGGCATGTAAATAGCTGAAAAAACGACTTTTTTTCCTTACATAAGGTACTTTCCATGCTTTTTAGCGTTTTGGTGCCTAACACGACCATGAACACTCAAAAGACATGTTTCTGGAAATGTCGTTTCGTTTCAAAATACACGCTCCAAAAGCGTATATCGTTTTGTTCCATTATATAGGGTACTTTGCCTGTATTTTGTTGTTTTTGTACTTAAGCCAAAATGGCGTTGCGTTTCCACACACAGAGTGATTTGATTGCATTTTGATGTCTTGGTACTTAATTATGTGAAAAACTCTCAAAATACACATTTTTGGTAATGTCGTTTTGTTTCACCATATATTATTCTTCTTGTTCATAAAAAGATGTTTGGCATACGCTTTAACGTTTTGACAATGAATAAGCTTAAAGACACTCTAAAAACACGTTTTTGGTAATGCTTTCTATTGCTATAAATGGTAATTCCCGGGCTTTTCACCGTTTTGGTGCCTAAAATGATGAAAACAGTGAAAAAGCACGTTTCTGGTAATGTCATTTCGTTTCCCCATTTTGCTTTTTGGAGTTTTGGTACCTAACAATCAGAAAAAAAAAAAAACACTGGAAACACGTTTTTGATAATGTTCTGTTTCAACATATAGAGTGCTATTCACGCGTTTTAGTGTTTTGTTACATATGGTCAACAATACTCATAATACTCGCTTCTGGTAATTATGTTTTGTTTCACCATATCGGGTATTTTGCATGTATTTTGCCGTTTTTCTTTATAACAAGCTTAAAATTACTCAAAATACACATATTTGGTAATGTTATTTTGTTTCTACGTAAAGGGTGTTTTCCATGTATTTTAGCGTTTTCGTTAGTGGAAACCCCCCAAAAACACACACACACACACAAAAAACGCTTTTGATAACACTGTTTTGTATTCCAATAAAGAGTGCATTCTAAGTATTTTTGCGTTTTAATTGTTATAACACTGAAAAAAAAAAAAACACACACACACACACACTAAAAAGGCAGATTTCTGTTATATTCGTTTACTTTTACAATATAAATTGATTTGCATGCATTTTGGCATTTTGGTACCTGAACATTTTTGGTACCCATGAACACGTTCTATTTTATTTTAATTTTTTTTTTTGTTCTGTTTCTCCATATAGAGTGTGTTTTACGCGTTTTAGCGTTTTGGTACACAAGAATAAAAAAAAAAAATCGTACACTTTTCTGGTAAAATAATTTAGTTTCTCCATGTAGGGAGCTTTATATTATTATTTTTTTTTTCCTGTTTCTGCACGTAACAACCTCAAAAATACTCAAAATACAAATTTTTACCGTTATTCTGTTTTTCCATAAAAGTATGTTTGGATACGTTTTAGCGTTTTGGTACGTAAGGAGCTCAGAAGCACTGAGTGGTTTTCATTCCAAAAAATAGTTATTTCAAAGCGTTTTTACATTTTGCTTCCTAAAACGCTGAAAAAAATGAAAAAAACACTTTTCTAGTAAAGTCATTTCCTTTTCAAAGCCCCTTTGAATGTATTTTGGTGTTTTAGTACCTAAGAATGTGACAAACAATCAATACACTCATTTTTTGGTAATATTATTGTTTTTTCCTTATAAGTTAGAGTTTTGGTACTTAAAAAGCTCAAAAGCACTCATAATACACATTTCTCATAATGTACTTTCGTTTCCCCGTATAACGTAATTTGCAGGCATTTTGGCGTTTTGGTACCTAACAATATATATGAAAAAAAAAAGTCGTACTTCGTAATATTGTTCTACTTCTTTCTTTTAAGTGATATACACCTGTTTTAGCGTTTGCACCTGAGGAGCTAAGAAACACTTATAATGCATATTTCTTATAATATTGGTTTGCTTCCTATATCGGGTTCTTTGATTGAATTTTGGCGTTTTTCTACGTAAGAGGTTCAACAACACTAAAAATCCACGAATTTGGTAATATTCCGTTTTTTTTTTCGTAAAAGGTGTTTTGCTTGCGTGTGAGCGTTTTGGTATGGGAGAAGCTTAAAAACACACAAAAGACACGTTTCTCTTAATGTTTTGTTAATGCTTTCCATGCTTTTTAGCGTAATGGTGGCTAACACAATAAAAGACTCAAAAGACACGTTTCTGGTAATGCCATTTTGTTTCCATATAAAGAATGCTTTGAATGCATTTTTGGCCTTTTGGTACCTATTAATATGAAAAACAGTCAAAATACATTTTTTTTTGTAACTTTATTCTGTTACTCTCTAGAATTAAAAGACATGTTTCTGATAATGTGGTTTCTTTTTCCAAATAGAGTGCTTTGCATGCGTTTTGGTGCTTTGGTAACTAGGAAGGTGAAAACATTAAAAACAAACGTTTTTGGTAACGTTTTGTTCCTCCATATATAGTGCTATTGACGCATTTTTGAGTTTTGGTACTTAAGAACCTTAAAAACACTCACAAATCATGTTTCTCGCAGTGTTCTTTCGTTTTTCCATATAGGGTGCTTTGCATGCATTTTGGCGTTTTCATAAATAACAAATAAAAAATATTCCAAAAAAAAAAAAAGACGTTTTTGGCAATGTTTTTTTTTTTTTTTTCCTGTTTCTCCATATAAAGTGCTATTCACACGTTTAACCGTTTTGGTACCTACGTAGTTCAGAGACACTTTTGATACACGTTACTTGTAATACCGTTTGTTTTCCAATATATGTGACTTGCATTTTGACATTTTTGTACGTAAGAAGCTCAAAAACACTGAATATATACGTTTTTTTTTTCTGTTTTATACTGTTTCTGTTTCTGCATAAAAGGGTATTTTGCGTATACTTTAGCATTATGGTACATAACAAGATAAAAAAAATACTCAAAAGACAAGTTTCCTATGCATATATTTTCCTCAAAAACACTCAATATAAACATTTTTGGTGATATTCATTTTTTCATAAAGTGTTTTTTGCATGCGTTTTAGCATTTTGATAAGAAGTTCCTAAATAATGAAAAGACACTTTTTTGGAAATATTGTTTTGTATTCCAATATAGGGTGCTTTCCATGGATTTTAGTGTTTCGTTGCCTAAAACGCTGAAAAACACTGAAAACACACGTCTCTGGTAATGTCGTTTCGCTTTCCTGTATACAGTGATAAGCATGGATTTTAAAGTTTTGGTACCTAGTAATGTGAAAAAAAAATATAAATACACGTTTTTGTAATGGTATTGTGTTTCTCCATTTAGAATACTATTCACGCGTTTTTGACTCTTGGTACCTAAAAATCACAGAAATACTCATAATACATGTTTCTAATAATATCGACTATTTTATCATATAGAGCAATTTGCATGCATTTTGACGTTTCTGTACCATAGCTCAAAAATATTGAAACACATTTTTGCTGATGTTATCCTGTTTCCTCGTAAAGGCTTTTTTTCCATATGTTTTAGTGTTTTCATACGTAAAAAGCTCAAAAACACTCAAAAGACACATTTTTCGGTTATATTGTTTTGTATTTCAATGTACGATGCTTTACATGTTTTTAAGCGATTTCATACCTAACAAACTCAAAGCCACTCAAAAGACACGTTTCTGGCGATGTTATTTCGTTTCCACTATATATATTGCTTTGCATGGATTTTGGCGCTTTGGTATCTGAAAATGCAAACAAAAACTCAAAATAAATGTTTTGATGATGTTCTGTTTCTCCACATAATGTGCTATTCACACGTTTTGGTACCTAAGAAGCTCAAAAACACTCATACATACTCGTACATGGTTCTTGTAATGTCCTTTTGTTTCCTCTTACAGGGTACTTTGCATACAATTGGTGTTTTGGTACCTTTAAGAAAAAAAATTTCTGGTAATTTTCTTGTGTTTCCGCTTTTAAATGTTATACACACGTTCTGGTCCTAAAAAAGGTAAGAAACACTACACTACTAGGTAAGAAAACACGTCTCTTATAATATCAGTTTATTTCCTATATATGGTTGTTTGCATGCAGTTATGAGTTTTTTGTAAGAAGCTCAAAAACACTAAAAAGACACGTTTCTGGTTATGCCGCTTTGTTTCCTTTATAGAATGTTTCGCATGTTTTTTAATGTTTTTGGTACTTAACAATGTGAAAAAACTTAAACTTTTTTGCAATGTTGATCTGCTTTTCAATATATTCAATATATATTGAAGCGTTCTTGCGTTTTGTTACCTAAGAAGTTCAGAAACACTTATTATGCACGTCTCTCATAATGTTTTTTTTTCGTTTTCCCCATATAGAGTGGGAAAACATCCATTTTTTTTGCATGCATTTTGCACGCATTTTGCATGCATTTTGGTGTTTTGGTACCTAACGAGCTCAAACACATTTACAATAATTATTTTTGGCAAAAAATTTATGATTCTTGAATTCACTTGTTTTGTAAGCATTTTGGCGTTTTATTACTTAACAAGGTGGAAACACCCAAAACGCACGATTTTGGTAATGTTCTGTTTTTCCGTTTTTTTTTTTTTTTTTTTTTTCACGCGTTTTAGTGTTTTGGTACCTAAGAAACTCAGAAACACTCATTAGCCACGTTTCTGGTAATATAATTTCGTTTCCCAATATAGGATACTTTTGCATGTATTTTGGCGTTTTACTAAGAAAGAAGTAAAAAAATAAATAAAAAATACGATTTTGGTAACGTTATTCCGTTTGACCATAGAGTGTTTTGCATGCGTTTGAGTGTTTTGATGTGGAAGAAACAAAAACATATAAGATACGTTTTTGTTAATCTTGATTTGTATTTTCATATAGGGTGCTTTCCATGCTTTTTAACATTTTCGTGCCTAACATTCCAATGAAACACTCAAAAAACACATTTCAGTTTTTTTTTTTTTTTTTCCGTCATAGAGTGCTTTCCATGTATTTTAGCGTTTTAGTTAATGATAATGTGAAATACAGTCAAAATACATGTGTTTCGTAATGTTCTGTTTCTTCATATCAAAACATAAGAACATAACATAAGAGCATAAGAACATAAGAACATAAGAAATAAGGGAAGCTACAAGAAGCGACCACGCTTACACGTGGCAGTCCCTGTATGAAATATACCTACCTATTTCCATCTATTATCCCCATCCATAAATTCGTCTAATCTTCTCTTAAAGCTCTCTAGTGTCCTAGCACTAACAACATGATTACTGAGTCCGTTCCACTCATCTACCACTCTATTTGAGAACCAATTTTTTCCTATCTCCTTCCTAAACCTAAATTTTTCAAGCTTGAACCAATTATTTCTTGTTCTACCCTGGTTGCTGATCCTAAGAATTTTGTCTACATCCCCCCTGTTATAACCCTTATACCACTTAAAGACTTCTATCAGGTCCCCTCTTAACCTACGTCTCTCTAAAGAATGTAAATTTAACATTGCTATTAACATGCTATTCACGCGTTTTATCATTCTGGTACCTAAGTATCTAAAAAAAAAAAAAATCATAACACACGTTTCTGATAATATCTTTTTTGTTTCATCATATAGGGTACTTTCCATGCATTTCGACGTTTCCGTTCCTAAGAAGTGAAAAAATACTCAAAATACACATTTTGGTAATGTTATTTTTTCTCCATTAGAATGTTTTGCATGCGTTTTAACATTTTGGTACGTAAGAAGATCCTAACCACTCCAAAGACACACCTTTCATAATGTTTTATGTTATCATATAGGGTTGTTTCGATGCTTTTTAATGTTTTGGTGCCTAACACGCTCAAAAACAATCAAACGACACGTTTCTGGTCTATCATTTCGTTTCATGAATTTGCATGAATTTTGGCGTTTTGGTACCTAATAAAGTGAAAAAGAAAAAAAAAAACATTAGGAATAAACGTTTTTAGTAAAGTTGTTTTGTTTCTCTATATCAATTGCTATTCACGCGTTTTAGAATTTTGGGAACTAAGAGAAAAAAACTGTCTTTTCTTTTCCCTGTATAAGGTGTTTTGTATGTATTTTGGCGTTTTGGTACCTAATAAAGTGAAAAAAAGAATTAAAAATAAACGTTTTTAGTAAAGTTGTCTTGTTCTTTATATAAAGTGCTATTCACGCGTTTTAGAGTTTTGGAACCTAAGAATGAAAAAAAGAAAAAAAGAAAAAATCATAATACACATTTCTTGTAATGTCTTTTCTTTTTCCCGTATAAGGTGTTTTGTATGTATTTTGGCGTTTTGGTACCTAACAATGTAAAATGCCCTCAAAACAAACGTTTTAGGTAATTTTCTGTTTCTGAATATAAAGTGCTATTTACGCGTTTTAGCCTCTTGGTACATAAGAACCTCAGGAACATTTAAAATACACACTTCTTTTAATATCAGTTCATTTCCGAAATAGATTATTTTTCATGCTTTTTAACTTTTTTGTACGTGACAAGCTCAAAACATTGAATATATAATATATATTCAATGTTTTGAATATATATATATATATATATATATATATATATATATATATATATATATATATATATATATATATATATATATATATATATATATATATATATATATATATATATATATATATATATATATATATATATATATATATTACTAATAACATATTATGTTATTAGTAATGTAATTTTTTAAATAAACTGTGTTTTGCCTTCTTTTTAGTGTTTTGGTACGTAAGAAGCTCAAAAACAGAAAACAATCAGCGGACACATTTTTCGTAATACTGTTTTGTATTGAAATATAGGGTGGTTTCTATGTATTTTAGCGTTTTGGTGCCTAAAACACTGAAAAGACACTTTTCTGGTAATGTCATTTCGTTTTCACATTTAACGCAGTTTGTAAGTATTTTGATGTTTTGGTACCTAAACATTGTGAAAATACCCAAAGCACACATTTATTGGTAATGTTGTTCAGTTTCTATATATGGAGTGCTATTCGTGTGTTTTAGGATATTGATATATGAGTAGGTCAAAGACATTTAATAATACACATTTCCGGTAATGTCGTTTTCTTTTAACATATAAATACACATTTTTGGTAATGTTATTCTGTTTCTCCGCAATTGATGTTTTCATGCGTTTTATCGATTTGATACGTAAGATGCTCAAAACCACTCAAAATTCACGCTTTTCGTAATGTGTTTTTGTATTAAAAAAAATAAAAATAAAAAATTAAGGTGCTTTCCATGCATTTTAGCATCTAACAGGCTAATAAAGACTCAAAAGGCATGTTTCTGGTAATGTCGCTTCGTTTCCCTATATTTATTCTTTTTGTACCCAACAATGTGGAAAAAAAAAAAACATTAAAAATAAATTTTTTTTGGGTAATGTTTTGTTCCTCCATATAGGGTGCTATTAACGTATTTTAGAGTTTTGGTATTTAAGTAGCTCAGAAACACTCATAATACATGTTTCTCGTAATGTCCTTTTGTGTTCCCATAAAGAGTGTTTTGCATACATTTTGGCGTTTTGATACATAACAATGTAAAAAAAAAAATAAATAAATAAATAAACTGAAAAAGACGTTTTTGTCAATATTGTTCTCTTCTCTCCATAGATAGTGCTATTTATTTGTTTTACCGTTTTGGTATCTAAGAAATTCAGAAACACTTGTAATAAATGTTTCCTGTAATATCGTACCGTTTCCCATATAGGGTATTTTGCATATATCTTAGCGTTTTTTTGTATGCAATAATCTCAAAAAGAATTTTTTTCGTAGTATTATTCTGTTTCACCATAATTGTTTTTTTGCATTCGTTTTAGCGTTTTGGTACGTACGTAAGAAGCTCAAAAACACTAAAAAGACACGTATTTGGTAATGTTGTTTTGTATTCCACTGTAGAATGGTTCCTATGAATTTTAGCGTTTTGCTGCCGAAAACGCTAAAATCCCTAAAAAAGCACATTTCAGGTAATGTTGATTCGTTTCTCTAAAAAAAAAAAAAGTGTTTTTCATTCACTTTCACGTTTTGTTACCTAACAATATAAAAAAAAAACACTCAAAACATACATCTTTTTTTGTAAAGCTGTTCAGTTTCAACATATAGAGTGTTATTCAAATGTTTTAGCGTTTAGTTACCTAAGTTCATACACGCATCTGGTAAGTATGTTTTGTTTCACCATATAAAGATCTTTGCATGCATTTTGCCGTTTTTGTAATTAAGAAGCTCAAAAAACACTCAAATGTTTTGTAATGTTATTCTGTTTGTCCATTAAGGATATTTTGCATGCGTTTTCGCGTTTTTGTACGTACGAAGCTCAAAAAGACTCAAATGCATTTTTTTTTAAATTCTAATATAGGGCGCGTTCCAAGGAATTTAGCGTTTTTGCACCTAACTCTCTTAAAGATCACTTAAAAGACACGTTTCTGATAATGTTTTTTCCTCATATACAGTGATTTTCATGCATTTTGGTATTGGTAGCTAATAATGTGAACAACACTCAAATTATACGTTTTTGGTTATGTTGTTATTTCTCTTTATAGAGTGCTATTCACATTTTTTGCGGTTTGGTAACTTCGATTAAAAAAAATATTAGTAACGTTTTTCATAATGTGTTTTCGTTTGATTGTATTGGGTTTTAGTTTATGGGGAATGGATTTTGATGTTCTGTACCAAACAAGGTCAGACACACTCACAATACACGTTTTTTTTTATTTATTTATTTTATTTTATTTTATAGCTTTCTTCTCTCTCATCAGTCAATGTGCTTTCCATACATTTTTGAGTTTTGGTACCTAACAAGGTAAAAAAAAAAACTCAAAACACGTTTGTGGTAATGTTCTGTTTCTCCATATCGAGTGTTTTTCACACGTTTAAGTGTTTTTGTATCTAAGAAGCTCAGAATCACATATAATACACGTTTCTTATAATAAAAGTTTGTTTCCAATATAGGGTACTTTTCTTGCATTTTGGCGTTTTTGTACGTAACAAAACTCGAAAACACTGAAAATACACGTTTTTGGTAAAGTTATTCTGCTTCCCATTAGATGGTGTTTTGCATGCGTTTTAGCGTTTTGGTACGTAAGACACGCAAAACAATGAAAAGACATTTTTGGTAATGTTATTCTGTTTCTCCATGTGGAGGGCTATTCATGCGTTTTAGCATTTTTTTACCTAAGAGGCTCAAAAACTCTTAATACCCCTTTCTCGTAATGTCTTTCCGTTTCCCCATGTAGAGTACCTTGCATACATTTTGGCATTTTTCTGCGTAAAAAGCAGTTTTTGGCTAGTCAGAGAACAGACTTGGCATGGTTCCGGACAGAAATATAAAGTGCATGAGATTCTGGTGATGGAAGGCTTAAGTACCTTTTGTGGGCCACCTGTCTATCATGTATAGCACGAGAACAAGCTGTGTTAAACCAAAGTTTAAAAGGTTTAGGACGAGAAAAAGAGTGAGGAATGTACGCCTCCATGCCAGACACTATCACCTCTGTTATGCGCTCAGCACACAAAGACGGGTCTCTGACACGGAAGCAGTAGTCATTCCAAGGAAAATCAGCAAAATACCTCCTCAGGTCCCCCCAACTAGCAGAGGCAAAACGCCAGAGGCACCTTCGCTTAGGGGGATCCTGAGGAGGGATTGGAGTGATAGGACAGGATAAAGATATGAGATTGTGATCGGAGGAGCCCAACGGAGAAGAAAGGGTGACAGCATAAGCAGAAGGATTAGAGGTCAGGAAAAGGTCAAGAATGTTGGGTGTATCTCCAAAACGGTCAGGAATACGAGTAGGGTGTTGCACCAATTGCTCTAGGTCATGGAGGATAGCATAGCTGTAGGCTATTTCACCAGGATGGTCAGTGAAGGGAGAGGAAAGCCAAAAGCTGGTGGTGAACATTGAAGTCTCCAAGAATGGAGATCTCTGCAAAAGGGAAGAGGGTCAGAATGTGCTCCACTTTGGAAGTTAAGTAGTCAAAGAATTTCTTATAATCAGAGTAGTCAGGTGAGAGGTATACAGCACAGATAAATTTAGTATGAGAGTGACTGTAGTCGTAGCCAGATGGTGGAAAACTCGGAAGATTCAAGAGCGTGGGCAAGAGAACAGGTTAAGTCATTGCGCACATAAACGCAGCATCCAGCTTTGGATCGAAAATGAGGATAGAGAAAGTAGGAGGGAACAGAAAAGGGGCTACTGTCAGTTGCCTCAGACACCTGAGTTTCAGTAAGGAAAAGAAGATGAGGTTTAGAAGAGGAGAGGTGGTGTTTTACAGATTGAAAATTAGATCTTAGACCGCGAATGTTGCAGAAGTTAATGAAGAAAAAGTTGAGGGGGGTGTCAAGACACTTAGGGTCGTCGACAGAAAGGCAATCCGACCTGGGGACATTTATGGTCCCCTCCCTAGATTGGGAATCCGAGGCTGGTGTAGGAGTCGCCATGATGATTTTAAAATTTTGAGGAAAGGGTGTGTGTGTTATTAGGTGCTTGTAGTTTTTGTGTGGAGGAAGAGAGTTGTCTTTAGAGGGCAGGCTGTGACTGCCCCCTTGTGTTGTGAGACACAAAGGGAAACGTTCAGTGAGGTCACAGCTGGGTTTAATGATAAGTTCACAGCACCCCCTCACTGCCCCCTTTAGACCTCACTGGGAGTAATTATCGTTTCGGCAGGTGTCTACTGCCTCCTCCTCTGGCTTTCATTATATAATAGCACACTCCTAGAAAAGAACTGATCAAATTAACAAAGTATGTCATAAAAAAACAAATTTAACATTCTTTTATTTCAAAATTACATCAAAGAAAATGTATGTTTAACAAGTGGACTGTTACATCTTTCTTTTGTTGATATTTAGTCTCTGCAGGTGTTCTTTAATTAATTACAAGGTATTCACGAGGGAAGGAAGGAGGGAGGGAAGGAAGAATGAAAAGGGTTAGTGTTTATGAGAGAGAGAGAGAGAGAGAGAGAGAGAGAGAGAGAGAGAGAGAGAGAGAGAGAGAGAGAGAGAGAGAGAGAGAGAGAGAGAGAGAGAGAGAGAGAGAGAGAGAGAGAGAGAGAGAGAGAGAGAGACTGTTTATCACACCCATTCATTCCTAGCCTCTCTCTCTCTCTCTCTCTCTCTCTCTCTCTCTCTCTCTCTCTCTCTCTCTCTCTCTCTCTCTCTCTTATAAATGATATTTTTTTTTTTTTTTTATGTAAGAAGGACACTGGCCAAGGGCAACAAAAATCAATAAAAAATGCCCACTGAAATGCCAGTCCCGTAAAAGGGTCAAGGCAGTGGTCAAAAATTGGTGGATAAGTGTCTTGAAACCTCCCTCTTGAAGGAATTCAAGTCATAGGAAGGTGGAAATACAGAAGCAGGCAGGGAGTTCCAGAGTTTACCAGAGAAAGGGATGAATTATTGAGAATACTGGTTAACTCTTGCGTTAGAGAGGTGGACAGAATAGGGGTGAGAGAAAGAAGAAAGTCTTGTGCAACGAGGCCGCGTATGAATGTATGTAAGAATGAATGAAGATTTTAGAAGATGGAAAGATAAGCGAAAATAAGAAAAAAAAAAAAAATTTTCCTGGCCACAAGAAATTTGCTAGTAGACATGTGTGGCCAGGGGAGAGTTGTCCAGGGTAGGCTTGGGTCGTCATCAGGTCTGGCCAGGATAGGTTTGGCCAAGGTAGGTTTTGTCGTCGTCGTCAGGATTGTCCAGGGTAAGTTTGGTTTGTCATCAAGTTTGTCCACGGTAGGTTTGGTCAGCAGGTGTGGCCAGGGGAGATTTGGCCTCCGTTTAGTCAATATCAGGTTTGGCCAAGGGAGATTTGGCCTCCGTTAAGTCAATATCAGGTGTGGCCAGGGGAGATTTGGCCTCCGTTTAGTCAATATCAGGTTTGGCCAGGGGAGATTTGGCCTCTTAGTCATCATCAGGTTTGGCCAGGGGAGATTTGGCCTTCATTTAGTCAATATCAGGTGTGGCCAGGGGAGATTTGGCCTCCATTAAGTAATCATCAGGAGTGGCCAGGGGAGATATGGCCTCCGTTTAGTCAATATCAGGTTTGGCCAGGGGAGATCTAGCCTAAGTTTAGTCAATATCAGTTTTGGCCAGGGGAGATTTGGCCTCAGTTTAGTCAATATCAGGTTTGGCCAGGGGAGATTTGGCCTTCATTAAGTCATCATCAGGTGTGGCCAGGGGAGATATGGCCTCCGTTTAGTCAATATCAGGTTTGGCCAGGGGAGATCTAGCCTAAGTTTAGTCAATATCAGTTTTGGCCAGGGGATATTTGGCCTCCGTTTAGTAATTATCTGCTGCGGTCAGGGGAGATTTGGCCTCAGTTTAGTCAATATCAGGTTTGGCCAGGGGAGATTTGGCCTTCATTTAGTCAATATCAGGTGTGGCCAGGAGAAATTTGGCCTTTTAGTCATCATCAGGTTTGGCCAGGGGAGATCTGACCTCCGTTAAGTCATCATCAGGTTTGGCCAGGGGAAATTTGGTCTCCGTTTAGTCAATATCAGGTTTTGGCCAGGGGAGATTTGGCCTCCGTTTAGTCAATATCAGGTTTGGCCAGGGGAGATTTGGCCTCCGTTAAGTCATCATCAGATGTGGCCAGGGGAGATTTGGCATAAGTTTAGTCAATATCAGGTTGGGCCAGGGGAGATTTGGCCTAAATTTAGTCAATATCAGGTTTGGCCATAGGAGATTTGGCCTCTTTGTCATCATCAGGTTTGGCCAGGGGAGATTTGGCCTCCGTTTAGTCAATATCAGGTTTGGCCAGGGGAGATTTGGCCTCCGTTAAGTCATCATCAGGTTTGGCCAGGGGATATTTGGCCTGCATTTAGTCAATATCATGTGTTCCCAAGGGAGATTTGGCCTCCGTTAAGTCATCTTTAGGTTTGGCCAGGGGAGATTTGGCCTCCGTTTAGTCAATATCAGGTTTGGCAAGGGGATATCTGGCCTTTTTGTCATCATCAGGTATGGCCAGGGGAGATTTGGCCTTTTAATCATCATCAGGTTTGGCCAGGGGAAATTTGGCCTCCGTTTAGTCAATATCAGGTTTTGGCCAGGGGAGATTTGGTCTCCGTTTAGTCAATATCAGGTTTGCCAGGGGAGATTTGGCCTCCGTTAAGTCATCATCAGGTTTGGCCAGGTGAGATTTGGCCTCCGTTTAGTCAATATCAGGTTTGGCCAGGGGAGATTTGGCCTTTTTGTCATCATCAGGTATGGCCAGGGGAGATTTGGCCTTTTAGTCATCAGGTTTGGCCAGGGGAGATCTGGCCTCCGTTAAGTCATCATCAGGTTTTGCCAGGAGAGATTTGGCCTCCATTTAGTCAATATCAGGTGTGGCCAGGGGAGATTTGGCCTTCATTTAGTCAATATCAGGTTTGACCAGGAAAGATTTGGCCTTTTAGTCATCATCAGGTTTGGCCAGGGGAGATTTGGCCTCCGTTAAGTCATCATCAGGTTTGGCCAGGGGAGATTTGGCCTCTGTTTAGTCAATATCAGGTTTGGCCAGGGGAGATCTGGCTTTTTTGTCATCATCAGGTATGCCCAGGGGAGATTTGGCCTTTTAATTATCAGGTTTGGCCAGGGGAGATCTGGCCTTTGTTAAGTCATCATCAGGTTTTGCCAGGGGAGATTTGACGTCCGTTTAGTCAATATCAGGTGTGGCCAGGGGATATTTGGCCTTCATTTAGTCAATATCAGGTTTGGCCAGGGGAGATTTGGCCTTTTAGTCATCATCAGGTTTGGCCAGGGGAGATCTGGCCTCCGTTAAGTCATCATCAAGTTTGGCCAGGGGAGATTTGGCCTCCGTTTAGTCAATATCAGGTTTTGGCCAGGGGAGATTTGGCCCAAGTTTAGTCATCATCAGGTTTGGCCATGGGAAATTTGGCCTCCGTTTAGTCAATATCAGGTTTTGGCCAGGGGAGATCTGGCCTAAGTTTAGTCAATATCAGGTTTTGGCCAGGGGAGATTTGGCCCAAGTTTAGTCAATATCAGGTTTGGCCAGGGAAGATTTGGCCTTTTTGTCATCATCAGGTATGGCCAAGGGGAGATTTGGCCTTTTAGTTATCATCAGGTTTGGCCAGGGGAGATTTGGCCTCCGTTAAGTCATCATCAGGTTTGGCCGGGGGAGATTTGGCCTCCGTTAAGTCATCATCAGGTTTGGCCAGGGGAGATTTGGCCTAAGTTTAGTCAATATCAGGTGTGGCCAGGTGAGATTTGGCCTCTGTCAAGTCATCATCAGGTTTGGCCATGTGAGATTTGGCCTCAGTTTAGTCAATATCAGGTTTGGCCAGGGGAAATTTGGCTTTCGTTTAGTCAATATCAGGTTTTGGCCAGGGGAGATCTGGCTTAAGTTTAGTCAATATCAGGTTTTGGCCAGGGGAGATTTGGCCTTTTAGTCATCATCAAGTTTGGTCAGGGGAGATTTGGCCTCCGTTAAGTCATCATCAGGTTTGGCCAGAGGAGATTTGGCCTAAGTTTAGTCAATATCAGGTTTGGCCAGGGGAGATTTGGCCTCCGTTAAGTCATCTTCAGATGTGGCCAGGGGAGATTTGGCCTAAGTTTAGTCAATATCAGGTTTGGCCAGGGAAGATTTGGCCTAAATTTAGTCAATATCAGGTTTGGGTAGGGGAGATTTGGCCTCTTTGTCATCATCAGGTTTGGCCAGGGGAGATTTGGCCTCCGTTTAGTCAATACCAGGTTTGGCCAGGGGAGATTTGGCCTCCGTTAAGTCATCATCAGGTTTGGCAAGGGGAGATTTGGCCTCCGTTTAGTCAATATCAGGTTTGGCCATGGGAGATCTGGCCTTTTTGTCATCATCAGGTATGGCCAGGGGAGATTTGGCCTTTTAATCATCAGGTTTGGCCAGGCGAGATCTGGCCTCCGTTAAGTCATCATCAGTTTTTTCCAGGGGAGATTTGGCCTCCATTTAGTCAATATCAGGTTTGGCCAGGGGAGATTTGGCCTTTTAGTCATCTTCAGGTTTGGCCAGGGGAGATCTGGCCTCCGTTAAGTCATCATCAGGTTTGGATAGGGGAAATTTGGCCTCCGTTTAGTCAATATCAGGTTTTGGCCACGGGAGATCTGGCCTAAGTTTAGTCAATATCAGGTTTTGGCCAGGGGAGATTTGGCCTAAGTTTAGTCAATATCAGGTTTTGGCCAGGGGAGATTTGGCCCAAGTTTAGTCAATATCAGGTTTGGCCAGGTGAGATTTGGCCTTTTTGTCATCATCAGGTATGGCCAGGGGAGATTTGGCCTTTTAGTTATCATCAGGTTTGGCCAGGGGAGGTTTGGCCTCCGTTAAGTCATCATCAGGTTTGGCCAGGGGAGATTTGGCCTAAGTTTAGTCAATATCAGGTGTGGCCAGGTGAGATTTGGCCTCTGTCAAGTCATCATCAGATTTGGCCAGGGGAGATTTGGCCTCAGTTTAGTCAATATCAGGTTTGGTCAGGGGAGATTTGGCCTCCGTTAAGTCATCATCAATGTTTAGTCGCCATCAAGTTGGTGGCTTGGCAGGCAGGGTGCTCCAACACGAGAGCGTCGCCCTGCCCCTGTGGTGCTTTGCTCTTCTTGGCGCGCCAGAGGCGGGCCTGCTCCCGGCCCTTCCGGGCGGCCTCGGCTCTGCACCGGGCCACCCGCTTCTGGACCTGGGTGAGCTGCTGGGTCTTGCTGTAGTCAAATCGTTCTCCGTAAAGTACCATTTTTAATCTTGATTGTTTTATTTTAATGATCGAAAAGACAACTGAAATGGCAAAGTGTGATAAAGTTAAGAATGAGGATGAAAAGATAGTGAAGAGAATAAAAGATAAGGGAAAGTATAAACATAGGAAAATAACAAAATTAAAAGCACTAAACGAACACAACCAAAAAAACAATGTCAATGAAATCAAACAATAATACGAAAGACTCAAAAAAAAAAAAAAAAAACACTTACGTGAACTGTAAAAACAATCACATACCTTAACTATAAGGATCTCAAGAAGACACTGAAAGAAACACAGCCCCTCAGAAAACATCCCGCTGTGTGTTGAGGGAAGGAAACGGAGAGGAGGGAGTAAACAGCGTCAATTCCCGATGAGATGACGAGAACACGCTTGGTAAAAAGGACACGCACATCACAAATAGGCTTCCGGCGTCTTTGGGTCTCGTCCTCCTTCGATCACCCGCCATCAAGCGCCTTCCTCAATCGGATTTTGAATTTCTGGCGCGACCTTTGAATCCTTAGGGGAGGAAATAAGTGTTCCGCATCAAAATCAAGAGCAGAGACAATAAAGGGCAAGGGTGTGTGGCAAGGTAGAGGCCAACAACACTCCCAGTCACGTCAACAGAGAGAGAGAGAGAGAGAGAGAGAGAGAGAGAGAGAGAGAGAGAGAGAGAGAGAGAGAGAGAGAGAGAGAGAGAGAGAGAGAGAGAGAGAGAGAGATTATAGAAAAAAGAAGAAGAAGAAGAAGGAAAAAGAAGAAAATGAAGAAGAAAGGAAGATGGAAGGAAGGGTGAAAATGGAATATGAGAGTAAACTAAAGAAAAGAAAATGAAGAGAGGAATTGAAGAAAAGCAAAAGGGAGGAAGAGAAGGAAGGGAGAAGAGAAATAGGCGGATAAATTAGGAAATAAGACAGAACTGGAAAAAAAGAAAGGAATAAAGGAACGAAAGAAAGGAGAAAGGAGAATTAGAAAGTAAGGAAATAAATGGAACAAAAAAATAAAGAAAATTAAAAAAGAAAGCGGAGGAAAAGAAAGAAGAAAAAATGAGGAGAGACGGAAGGAAAGAAGAGAGGAAAATACATTAGAAAATAAAAAAACGAATGGAAAATAATAAGAAATCAATAAACGAAAGGAGAAAAGGAGAGAAAGAATACAAGAAAAAAAAAGAACTTAGGAAAAGAGAAAACGAGAAAAGGAGAAAGAATGAGGACGAGTTACTAAGCATATAAAAAGAAAACGGGACCAAGGGAATGATTAATAAAAGGCAGACTTAAACAAACAGGTGTACTTCTTGCCACATCGCCCGTCACCGACTCCTCAAACATACGAACCTTGCCATAGATAAAACTGAAGAGAGAAACAAAAACAAAAAACAAAAACAAAAATAAGCCTAGAAAAAAAACTAGGAAAACAACCTTGCCAAGTGCATAGAGCGAAGAGTAGGAAATGAGAGCAGGTTTAAATATAGGTAACGCTCCCCAGGTGTGTCTAGGTTTACCTATGTATTAATTAGCAGTGTCTGGCATAGGGTAGGTAGACAGGATAGCTGGATAGATAGGTAGATACACAGATAGATAGATAGACTGACTGACTGACTGATGGATAGATAGATAAATAGATGAATTGATAGATAGATAGATATATAGATAGATAAACATAATTGAGGATTTTATTTGCTTTTCTCTTCTTCTCTTTATTCTTTTCCTCTTGTTTTTCTTTACTTATTTTATCATTTTCCTCCTCCTCCTCCTCCTCCTCCTCCTCCTCCTCCTCCTCCTCCTCTTCCTCCTCCTATATAAAAAAGAGGAGGAGCAGGGCCAGAGCTCACTTTCGCCCAGCCAGCCACAGGTACACACACACACACACACACACACGCACACACACACACACACACACACACACACACACACACACACACACACACACACACACACGCACGCACGCACGCACGCACACGTAGTACAGTCATGCAGGTATACACGGAAGTGAAGGACAGAAATACATACACAAAGGGAGGTGTATTGATTGTGTAAGTGTAACAGGACACACACACACACACACACACACACACACACACACACACACACACACACACATATATACATACATACATACTCGTACATACACACATTCATATCATCACGAAAAATAAGGTTATTTTTATTTTTTTTTATTTCATTATTTGTCATTTTTGTTATTTTCTATTTTTCCTTATTTATTTATTGTTTGTTTATCGTATTTTTCTTTTTTTTTGTTATTTATTTTTGTTTGTTGTTGTTTTTCGTTAGTATTTTTTTTTTTACTTTTTTTTGGTTTGTTCTATTTTTTTAATACGTGGCATTAAAATTCAGTCAGAGGGTGGAGGAGAGGGAGGAACAAGCCCAGAATCGTCCAAGAATAATATATTCTTTCTCCATTAAGGATGTTTTGCCAGCGTTTTAGAATTTTGGTACGTAAGAAGCTCAAAACACTCAAAAGACACGTTTTCATGATTTTCTTTGGTATTCCTATATAAGGTTATTTCCATGCCTTTTAGCATTTTGGTGTATAACACGCTCAAAACACTCCAAAAACATTTATATGGTAATGTTATTTCTTTTCCCCATATATATATAGTGAATTGCATAAATTTTGGCTGTTTGGTACAAACAGCAAAAAAAAAAAAAAATCAAAATCAAAATAAACGTTTTTCGTAATGTTATTGTTTCTCTGTATATAATGCTATTAGGTTGTTTTCGAGTTTTGGACACTAAGAAGCTGAAAAACACTCATAACACAATTTTCTCGTAATGTCTTTCCGTTATAAATTATAGGATATTTTGCATGAATTCACGCGTTTTCGTACATAACAATATAAATAATACTCATAACATGTTTTTTTATAGTGTTGTTCTTTTCTACATATAGAGTGCTATTGACCATTTTGTTAAGAAGGTCAATAACATTCATAATACACGTTTCTGGTAATCTCGTTATGTTTCACCATATAGGGTACATTTCATGCATTTCCCCGTTTCTGTACATAACAAGCTGAAAAACACTCATAATACATAGTTTTGGTGATATTATTCTCTTTCTTCATAATGGGTGTTTTTCATGAATTTTAGCGTTTAGGTACGTAGGAAGCTCGAAAACACACAAAAGACAACTTTTTGGAAATGTTTTTGTATTGAAAATAGGGGCTTTCCATGCATTTTAGCGTTTTGGCATCTAAAACACTCAAAAACCCTAAAAAGACACGTTCCTGGTAATTTCGATTCGTTTCCCTATAGAGAGTGATTCGCATGCATTTTTCCGTTTTGGTACCTAACAATATAAAAAAAAAAACACTCGAAATACAAGTTTTTGGTAATGTTGTTCTCTTTGTCCATACAAGAGTGCTATTCAACGCGTTTTCGCGTTTTGGTATCGAACAAGCACAAAATACTCCTAATACACGTTTCTCGTAATGTCCTTTTGTTCACCTATATAGGGTACTTACTATGCATGCATTTTGGCGTTTATGTACGTAAAAAAAACACTCAAAATACTTGATTTTGTTAATGTTACTCTGTGTCTCAATTAGGGAGATTTTCCATGCTTTAAGCTTTTTCATAGGTAAATACCTCAAAACACTGAAAAAGGAACATTTTTGGTAATGATGTTTTGTTTTCCCATATCGAGTGCTTCCCATGCCTTATAGCGTTTTACAGTCTAACATGTACAAAAACACTCATAAGATACGTTCTTAAGGTCAGGAATACTTATAATACACGTTTCTTGTAATGTTCTTTTGTGTCCCAATATAAGGTGTTTTCTATGTATTTTAGCGTTTTAGGGCCTAAAAAAAAAAAATAAGAAGAAAAAAAAACTGAAAAACACTTATCTGTTAATGTAGGTTCGTTTCTCCACATACTTTATGGCGTTTTGGTACCTAACATTGTGAAAATACTCGAAGTACACATTTTGGTAATGTTCTTTTTCTACATATATAATTCTATTCATACCTTTTAGAGTTTATGTACCTAAGAAGCTCAAACACACTTGAAATCCACAATTCTCGTAATGTCTTTTCGTTTTCCCATATTGGGTACTTTTCATGCTTTTTTGCGTTTTTGTACGAAAGAAACTGAAAGCACTCATAATACTTGTTTTTGGTAATGTTATTCTCGTTCTCCATAAAGGGTGTTTTGCAAGCATGTAGTGTTTTAGTACGGAAGTAGGTTATAAACCCTCAAAGAACATTTTTTTGTAACACGTTTATAAACACTCAAAAGACACGTTTCCGGAAATGTCGTTTCTCTTCGCCATATAAGGTGCTTTGCATACATTTTGGCGTTTTGGTACGTAAACATGTGAAATATGCAGAAAATTAATGTTTTTAGTAATGTTATTCTGTTTCTTCATACAGAGTGCTATTCATGAAATCTAGTGCTTTGATACCTAAAAACCTTAAAAACACTCATTCTCTGCTAATGTCCTTTCATTTCCCTATATAGGGTACATTACCTGCATTTTATACTTTTCTACGTAACAAGCACAAAAAAGATCAAAATGTTATTATCTTTGTCCCTAAAGAATGTTTCTTGCGTTTTAGCATTTTGGTTTATTGTAACTTTAATAACAATGAAAAGACCCGTCTATGGTGATTTACATGCTTTATGGCGTTTTCATGCCTACTTCGCTTAAAACACTGAAAAGACATGTTTCTGGAAATGTCGTTTCGTTTCCCCATATAGTGAACATTACAGTGATTTTGGCGCTTTGATGCCTAATAATGTGAAAAACATTCAAAATACACGTTTTAGGAAATGTTCTTTTTCTCAATATAGATATACTATTTATGCGTTTTAGTATTTAGTACCTAAGAAGCTCAAAACTCTAATCGTACACTATTCTCGTAATGTCTTTTACTTTCCATATATAGAGTATTTTGCAATGTCGTTTTGGTACCTAACAATGTGAAATATACTTAAAATACACGTTTTTGGTAATGTTGTTTTGTTTCTCCAAAGAGATCGCTAGTCATGCGATTTCTCGTTTTTGTACGTAAGAAGCCCCCCAAAAAAACACTAAGAAATGATTCTTGCAATCCCCTTTCGTCTAAACATATAGGGAACTTTGGATGCATTTTGCCGGTTTTGTACGTAAAAAACCTGAAAACAATCAAAATACTTGTTTTTGGTAAAATTATTCTGTTTCACCATGAACTGTGTTTTATATGGGTTTTATCGTTTCAGTACGTAAGAAGATTAAAAACACTCAAAAGACATGTACGTACGTAACGTTGTTTTGTATTCTTATATAAGGTGATTTCCATGCTTTTAAGCGTGTTGATAACTAACACGATCAAAAACACTGAAAAGACACGTTTCTGGTAATGCTGTTTCGTTTCCCCATATATGAACCTTTATTGCCTCGTGCTGTTTTGCTACCTAATAATGTGAGAAAACACTCAAAATACACGTTTTTGGTAATGTTGTTAGTTTTTCGATTTAGGATTTTGGTACCTAAGAAGATAAAAAAAAAAAAAAACTCATAATACACGCTTCTCGTAATTTCTCGTTTCCCCGTATAGAGTAAATTGCATTCATTTTTACTTTTCAACGTAACAAGCTCAAAACATTTAAAACACATATTTTTTTTATAAAGTTATTGTGTTTATGAAGGGTGTTTTTGCATGTAATTTAGAGTTTTGGTACGTAAGAAGCTGAAAAACACTCATAAGATACGTTTTTTTCGTAATGTTTTGAATTTTCATACATGCTTACATGCTCAGAAACCCTCAAAGCACTATTTTTTTTTTCTGAAAAATGTCGTTTCCTTTCCTATTATAAGGGGCTTTGGATGCATTTTGGCGTTTTGGCGGGTAACAATGTGAAACACACTCAAAATACATGATTTCTCTATTTCGAAAAACAAAACAATATTACATTAATCGTGCCTTTTGAGTCTTTTCATTTATTTACGTACCAAAACGCTAAGACGCATGCAAAAAAACTTTAATGTAGAAACAGAATAGTATTATCAAAATCATACATTTTTTTTATTTTTTTTTTTATAGCTTGTTACGTAGAAAAAGCGAAAATGCATGCAAAGTACCCTATATAGGGAAACAAAAAGACTTCATGAGAAACTTGTATTATGAGTATTTTGAGGTTCCTAGGTACCAAAATGTTAAAGTGCATGAATAACACTCTATATGGAGAAACAGAAAAGCATTATCAAAAACATGTATCTCGACTCTATTTCATATTGTTAGGCAACAAATCACCAAAAGCATGCAAAGCGATATTTCCAGAAACGTGTCTTTTTGAGTGTTTATGAGCGTGCTAAGCACCAAAACCCAAAATGTATGGAAACCATCCTGTATGAGTAAACAAAATAATATAACTACATACATCTCTTTTCAGTGTTTTTTGAGATATGTACGAAAACGCCAAAATGCATGCAACAAAAAAAAAGTATGGAGGAATAGTAAAAAATTACAAAAGAAACGTTTTTTTAGTGCTTTTCAACTCAATACGTAGAAAACGCCAAAATGTATGTAAATTACCCTATATCTCGTAACGAAAACATATTACAAGAAACGTGTTTTTTTTTTGTGTTTTTGAGCTTCTTTGGTACCAAAACGAGAAAAAGTATGCATAGCACCCTATATATAGAAACATAATAAGATAACCAAAAATTGGTATTTAGAGTGATTTTTCAACTTGTTAGATACCAAAACGCCAAAATGTATGGAAAGTACCGTATATCGGGATAGGAAACGAGATTTCAAGAAACGGGTCTTTTGTGTGTTTGTGAGCGTGCTAGGCACAAAAATGCTAAAAAAAAAAAAACGTAAAACAAACATTAATAAAACATCTTCTGAGAGTTTTGAGCTACTTACGTAGTAAAATGATAAAATGCATGCAAATGCTTTATGGAAAAACAAAATAACTTTAGCAAAAAACGTGTATTTTTTTCAGCTTCTTACGTACAAAAACGCTGAATTGCATGGAAAATAGTTTACAAGGGGAAACGAAAGAACTTTACGAGAAACGTGTATTATGATTGTTTTTGAGCTTTTTAGGTACCAAACCAGAAAAAAATATGTATGAATATTACACTATATAAAAGAAACATAAATTATTATCAAAAAAACTTGTATTTTGAATGATTTTAACATTGTTAGGTATCAAAACGGCGAAGTGCATGGAAATATCCCTATAAGGGGAAACAGAACTACATTTCTAGAATCATATATTTTCAGTGTTTTTAACGTATTAGCAAGGAAAACGGTTAAAAAAAAACATGAATTATATCCTTATGGAAAATAAATAACGAGTGTTTTTTAGTTTTTTTTTTTTTTACGTCGAAAACACCAAAATGCATACAAACTATCCTATATGGGGAACCGAAACGACATTACAAAAAACGTTTATTATCATTATCTTTTTTTTTTTTAGCTTCTTAGGTACCATAACGTTAAAACGCATGAATAGCGCTTTATTTGGAGAAAAAGAAGATTAATACCAAAAAACGTGAATTGTAAGTGTATTTCACATTATTAGGAGATATAACAGCGAAATGCATGCAAAGCACTCGATATTGAGAAACGAAAAGTCTTTACGAGAAAACTGTTTTTTGAGCTTCTTAAGTACCAAAACTCTAAAACGCATCAATAGCATCTATATGAAAAAAAAAAAAACAGAACAATAGTACCAAAAAAACGTGTCTTTTGAGTGTTTTTTTTCAGTATCTTACGTATCAAAAAAACTCTCGAAATACTTGGTTTCAGTAATATTATCATGTTTTCTACATGAAGAGTGTTTGCATACATTTTTGCGTTTTGGTACCTAACAAGATCATAATCACTCAAAAAACATGTTCCTTGAAATGTCTTTTTTTTTTTTCCTAATATAGGGTACCTTACATGTATTTATGCATTTAATTACTTAACAGTGTAAAAGAATACACAAAACACGTTTGTTTTTTCTTTTGATGTTGTTCTGTTTCTCCATTTAGAGTTTTATTACAGGGTTTTCGCGTTTTCGTAGACAGGAAACTCAAAAACACTCATAACACACGTTTCTCGCAATGTCTTTTCATTTCCTCATTCTTTGCATGCATTTTGGCGATTTTGTACGTAACAAGCTAAAAAGCATTTAAATACTTGTTTTTGTTAAGGTTATTCTCTTTCTATTTAAAAGGGTTTTCCATTCGTTTTATGGTTTTTGTACATAAATAGCTCAAAAACACACCAAACACACGTTTTTAGAAATATTGTTTTGCTTTCCCCATAGAGGAACTTTTCCATGCCTTTTAGCGTTTTTGTGCCTAACACGCTCATAAACACTTAAAAAAAAAAAATACATGTTTCTGGAAATGTCGTTTCATTTCCCTAGAGAGGGCACTTTGCAGGCATTTTGGCGTTTTTGCTATCTTACAATGTGAAAAAAAACTCAAAAATCACGTTTTTTGGTAATTTTCTTTTATTTATTTATTTATTTTTCCATATAGAGTAATACTATTTATGTCTTTTAACGTTTTGGTACCAAAAATTTAAAAACACTGATAATACACTTTTCTTGTAATGTCTCTTCGTTTCCTAATATTAGGTACTTTGCATACATTTTGGCGTTTTCGTAGGTAACAAACTGAAAACCCATAACATACTTCTTTTTCGTAATTTTATTGTGTTTCTCCATAAATCATGTTTCACGTGTGTTTTAGCGTTTTGGTACGTAAGTACCTCAAAAAACATTTTGGTGCCTAACACGATCATAAACACTCAACAGACACGTTTCACGATATATCATTTTCTTTCCCAACTATAGCCTATTTTTCCTGTTTTTTTTTTTTTTTTTTGGCTTTTTGGGACCTAATAATGTGTAATACACATAAAACACAAGTTTTTCGCAATGTTTTTTTTTTTTTCCATAGAGAGTGCTATTAATGCCTTTTAACATTTTGGTACGTAAGAAGCTCAAAAGCACTAATAATACACGTTTCAGGTAATGCCCTTTCCTTTCCCATAGTCTACTTTGTGTGCATATTGTCGTTTTTGTAACAAACTCAAAAACAATTTTTTTTTTTTTTGCAAATATATAATGTTTCGCCATAAATGTTTTTTTTTTTTTTTTTTGCATGCGTTTTAGCATTATGATACGTAATTACCTGAAAAACACTGAAAAGAGACGGTTTCGGTGACGTTTTGTTATCCATATAGGGTGTTTTTTTTTTTTATTTGTTTATTTATTTTTTTTTCGTTTTGGTACTTAACACGCTAATAAACTCATAAAAGATACGTTACTAGAAATTTAATTTCTTTTCCATATATAGGGATCGTTGGATGCATTTTGGTGTTTTGGTATCTATGAATGTGAAAAAAAAAAAACACTCAAAACACACGTATTTGGTAATGTTTTGTATCTTCATATAGAATGTTATTCATGGTTTATTGCGTTTTGGTACCTAAGAAGCTCAAAAACATTCATAACACACGTTTCTTGTAATGCCTTTTCGTTTCTTCATATAAAATTTTCGTACCTAAGAAGGATGTATTTTGGCATTTTTCCACCTAAGCTCACAAAACACTAAAAAAAAAATTGTTTTTGGTAATATTATTCTTTTTCTCCATAAATTGTGTTTTGCATGCACTTTTTTGCGTTTTTGATACGTAAGATACTGAAAAAAACATTCAAAAGACACGTTTTTTGGTACTATTGTTCAGTTTTTTTTTTTTTTTTTTTTCATATAGATGCTATTGATGCGTTTTAGAGTTTTGGTACTTAAGAAGCTCAAAAAACAGTTTTCTCGTAAAGACTTTTCGTTTCTCAACATCGAGTGCTTTCCATGCATTTCGCTGTTATATCTCCTAATAATGTGAAATACACTTACAATACACGTTTTTGGTATTAATCTTCTTTTCTCCAAATAAAGCGCTATTCATGCGTTTTAACGTTATGGTACCTAAGAAGCTAAAAAAAAAAAAAGATAATGATAATAAACGTTTTTTGTAATGTCGTTTCGGTTCCCCATATAGGATAGTTTGTATGCATTTTGGTGTTTTCGACGTAAAAAAAAACTAAAAAACACTCGTTATTTATTTTCCATATGGATATAATTCATTTTTTTTTTTTTACCGTTTTCCTTGCTAATACGTTAAAAACACTGAAAATATATGATTCTAGAAATGTAGTTCTGTTTCCCCTTATAGGGATATTTCCATGCACTTTGCCGTTTTGATACCTAACAATGTTAAAAACATTCAAAATACAAGTTTTTTGATAATAATTTATGTTTCTTTTATATAGTGTGATATTCATACATATTTTTTTCTGGTTTGGTACCTAAAAAGCTCAAAAACAATCATAATAAACGTTTCTCGTAAAGTTCTTTCGTTTCCCCTTATAAACTATTTTCCATGCAATTCAGCGTTTTTGTACGTAAAAAGCTGAAAAAAATACACGTTTTTTTGCTAAAGTTATTTTGTTTTTCCATAAAGCATTTGCATGCATTTTATCATTTTACTACGTAAGTAGCTCAAAAACTCTCAGATGTTTTATTAATGTTTGTTTTACGTTTTTTTTTTTTTTTAGCATTTTTTGCCTAGCACGCTCACAAACACACAAAAGACCCGTTTCTTGAAATCTCGTTTCCTATCCCGATATACGGTACTTTCCATACATTTTGGCGTTTTGGTATCTAACAAGTTGAAAAATCACTCTAAATACCAATTTTTGGTTATCTTATTATGTTTCTATATATAGGGTGCTATGCATACTTTTTCTCGTTTTGGTACCAAAGAAGCTCAAAAACACAAAAAAAAACACGTTTCTTGTAATATGTTTTCGTTACGAGATATAGGGTAATTTACATACATTTTGGCGTTTTCTACGTATTGAGTTGAAAAGCACTAAAAAAACGTTTCTTTTGTAATTTTTTACTATTCCTCCATACTTTTTTTTTTGTTGCATGCATTTTGGCGTTTTCGTACATATCTCAAAAAACACTGAAAAGAGATGTATGTAGTTATATTATTTTGTTTACTCATACAGGATGGTTTCCATACATTTTGGGTTTTGGTGCTTAGCACGCTCATAAACACTCAAAAAGACACGTTTCTGGAAATATCGCTTTGCATGCTTTTGGTGATTTGTTGCCTAACAATATGAAATAGAGTCGAGATACATGTTTTTGATAATGCTTTTCTGTTTCTCCATATAGAGTGTTATTCATGCACTTTAACATTTTGGTACCTAGGAACCTCAAAATACTCATAATACAAGTTTCTCATGAAGTCTTTTTGTTTCCCTATATAGGGTACTTTGCATGCATTTTCGCTTTTTCTACGTAACAAGCTATAAAAAAAAAATAAAAAAAAATGTATGATTTTGATAATACTATTCTGTTTCTACATTAAAGTTTTTTTGCATGCGTCTTAGCGTTTTGGTACGTAAATAAATGAAAAGACTCAAAAGGCACGATTAATGTAATATTGTTTTGTTTTTCGAAATAGAGAAATCATGTATTTTGAGTGTGTTTCACACTGTTACCCGCCAAAACGCCAAAATGCATCCAAAGCCCCTTATAATAGGAAAGGAAACGACATTTTTCAGAAAAAAAAAATAGTGCTTTGAGGGTTTCTGAGCATGTAAGCATGTATGAAAATTCAAAACATTACGAAAAAAACGTATCTTATGAGTGTTTTTCAGCTTCTTACGTACCAAAACTCTAAATTACATGCAAAAACACTCTTCATAAACACAATAACTTTATAAAAAAAAATATGTGTTTTAAATGTTTTGAGCTTGTTACGTTGAAAAGTAAAAATGAATGCAATTTACTCTATACGGGGAAACGAGAAATTACGAGAAGCGTGTATTATGAGTTTTCTTTTTTTTTATCTTCTTAGGTACCAAAATCCTAAAACGAATGAATAGTACTCTATATCGAAAAACTAACAACATTACCAAAAACGTGTATTTTGAGTGTTTTCTCACATTATTAGGTAGCAAAACAGCACGAGGCAATAAAGGTTCATATATGGGGAAACGAAACAGCATTACCAGAAAAGTGTCTTTTCAGTGTTTTTGAGCGTGTTAGTTACCAACACGCTTAAAAGCATGGAAATCACCTTATATAAGAATACAAAACAACGTTACGTACGTACATGTCTTTTGAGTGTTTTTAATCTTCTTACGTACTGAAACGATAAAACCCATATAAAACACAGTTCATGGTGAAACAGAATAATTTTACCAAAAACAAGTATTTTGATTGTTTTCAGGTTTTTTACGTACAAAACCGGCAAAATGCATCCAAAGTTCCCTATATGTTTAGACGAAAGGGGATTGCAAAAACCATTTCTTAGTGTTTTTTGGGGGGCTTCTTAGGTACAAAAACGAGAAATCGCATGACTAGCGATCTCTTTGGAGAAACAAAACAACATTACCAAAAACGTGTATTTTAAGTATATTTCACATTGTTAGGTACCAAAACGACATTGTCTATGTAATGCGCCCTAAATGGCGAAACGAGTTTTCCAGAAGTGTCTTTCCAGATGTTGATGAGCGTGCTAGGCACCAAAACGATAAAAGCGAAAACGCTTTGTGTGTCCACTATATCTGGGAAAACAAAACAACATTACAAAAAATGTCCCTTTTCAGTGTTTGTGAGCTACTTACGTTTCCAAAAGCTAAAACGCATATAAATATGCTTTATTCAGAAACACAATAACTTTATTTAAACTTGTATTTCAATTGTTTTCTGAGTTTGTTACGTACAAAAAAGAAAAAAAACCGTGCAAAGTACTCTCTATGATAAAACGAAAAGACATTACGAGAAAGTGTTTTTAAGCTTCTTAGGTACCAAAACGAAAAAATGCGATAATACAACTATATATGGAAAAACAGAACGACATTACTAAAAACACGCATTTTGAGTGCTTTTTACATTACCAAAATACCTGAAAAGCCTTTATATACGAAAATGAAACGTGATTAGAAAGAAACGAGAAACGTGTACTTATGTGTCTTTCAGCACGTTAGGCAACAAAACGCTAAAAAGCATGAAAAATGACCTTATAGCGAAATACAAAACGTTACGAAAAACGAGTCTTTTGAGAGTTTTGTTTTTACTTTTTATGCTAAAACTCATGCAAAACACCTTTTATGGAGAAACAGAATAACATTAAAAAAGAAAAGTGTTCTGAGTGTTTTCGGCTTGTTACTTGGAAAACTCAGAAACGCATACAAAGTATTCTATATGGGAAAAGAAAAATGCATTACGAAAAACATGTATAATGGATGTTTTCAGCTTTTTAGGTACCAAAAATTAGGAAAAGCAAGAATAACACTTCCTATTCAGAAACACAACATGTTGTGTATTTTAAGTGTTTTTCGTACTGTAAGATATCAAAACGACAAAATGGATGCAAAACTCTTTATATTCAGGAACGAAGCAACATTACAAGAAATGTATTTTTTTTGTGTTTTTGTGCATGTTAGGCACGAAAATGCTAAAAAGAATGGAATACACCTTATATGGGAAAACGAAACAACATTACTAATATTGTACATTTTGAGTCTGTTTTCAGCTTTTTAGGTAACAAAACGATAAAACGCATGAAAAAAAAAAAAACTGTAGAAACAGATTACCATTACCAAAAAAAAAAAAAAAAAAAAAAATCGTGTCTTTTCAGCATATTAGGTCAATATGCAAGCAATGTACAATGCAATAGGGAATGGAAAAGGCATAACGAGAAACATGTATTGAGTGTTTTTTTTTTTTTTTCAGATTTGCATGAGTAGGACTCTATATAGAGAGAAACAGAACAACATTATCAAAAACGTGTATTTTAAGCGCATTTCATATTTTGAAGTGACAAAACGCCAAAATGCATTTAAAGCACCCTATATTTGGCAAAGGTAACGATATCTTAAGAAACGTCTTTTTAGTGTTTATGGAAACAAAACAACATTACCAAAAACGTGTCTTTTCAATGTTTATAAAGTTACGTACCAAAACGCTAAAACGTATGTAATAAAAAAATATATATAAATTTACCCCCTTAAAAAAATCATTTATATTGAGTGCTTTCATACGTAGAAAAATGCCAAGATCATGAAATTACACTATATGAAAACAAAAAGACATTACGAGAAAAGTGTATTATGAGTATTTTTGAGCGTTTTATTTACCAAAAAAACAAAAAAAGGAATACGAAACAACATTATTAAAAACGTGTTTTATAGGTTCTTATGTACAGAAACGCTAAAACCCAAGCAAAACACCCTTTATGGAGAAGTGAAATAAATATTTCGTTGATAAATTACATTCAGGACAGTTAGGGAACATCCCTTACAGAAGAATAAGATCGCAGAAGAATGGTCCTAAATGGATGACTGAGGATAAAACACTACATTGGGGGAAAGAGAAGTATATATGAGATTAAAGACAGGGGAAGTGGTTTTAAGGCCATAATATAATGAATTTGAAAAGTCAGGAGTTTAACAAGGAAAGCTAAAAATAGTTATGCATTAAAGGTAGCCAGCCAAGCGAAGATGGACCCCAAGGGATTTTATCAGACATATAAGACGAAGAATAGAGAAACAATAGTTCCTTAAAGACAGCAGAATGGGACCTGCTTAGTTGTTGGGAGAAGATTAGTAAAATTGTGAACGAGTATTTTTTAACTGTCTTTGCCCAGAAAATCATGCAGGATTTGCCGAATAGTGAGAAGATATTTAGAGTAGAAGAGAATGAGAAGTTGACAGATATTACTATAACTAAAGAGATAGTGGAACAGGAGATAGATAAGCTGAAAAGTTCGTCACCAGGACCAGATGAAATATATTCCAGAGTATTTAAGGAATGGAAAAAGGTTATAAGTAATCTGTTAGTTTCTGTCCTTAGGAAATCACTTTAGTCATGTGAGGTATCGGTAATGTGGAGGCAGATAATGGTGATAGTTATGGCATCCTATATCAGGACTTTAGTAAAGCATTTGACAAGGTACCCAATCAGAGGCTACTGAGAAAGGTTAGGGCGCACGAGAGAGATGAGGTGTTTAGATTGGATAAGGTCATGGCTAAGCGGCAGGCGACAGAGTGTTGTAATAAACGGCTCTAAATCCGAGTGGGGTCAAGTAATTAGTGGGGTGACAAAGGAATTATTAGTATTAGGGCCGATGTTGTTTGTTATATATGTCAATGACTTGGATAGTGGAATTAGTAGTGTTGTTAGTAAATTTGCGGATGACACGAGAGTATGTAGATTAATTAGGTCTTAATCGTATACCATCGCCTTGCAGGCAGATTTGGATAGGATGAACGAATGGACAGACAGATGGCAAATGCATTTTAATATCAACAAATGCAAAGCACTTAGCGTAAGTAGAAGAAACCCACACATTAGTTACACAATGAACAACCAAGTTCTGGTAGGTTCAGGGTAAGAAAAAGATTTGAGATTTAAAGTTAGCTCTGAACTCTGTCTAAAAAAGCAATGCAAAGAGGCCAGAAACAAAGCGAATAGTCTATTATGATTCATTTGCAGGAGTGCTAAAAGGAGAACTCCCGAAGTAATATTAAAGTTACATTTGGCGCTGGTCAGACTTCATATAGACTACGCTGTCCTATTCTGGTCACCACGTCACAGGAATGATAAAGGTCTATTAGAATCAGTACAAAGGAGAATGACTAAAAGGATACAGGGGATGAGTATTCCTTACGAAGCGAGATTCAAGCTGTTAAATTTACATTCTTTAGAGAGACGTAGGTTAAGAGTGGACCTGATAGAAGTTTTTAAGTGGTATATGGGTATATGGAAAATTCTTAGAATCTGTAACCATGATAGAACAAGAAAAATGGATTCAAGCCTGAAAACTTAATGTTCAAAAAGGAGACAAGAAGGAATTGGTTCTCAAATAAAGTAGTAGATGATTGGAACGGACGTAGTAATCAAGCTGTTAGTGCTGAGGCATTTGGGAACTGTAAGAGAAAATTAGACATTTATGGATGGGGATGATAGGTGGAAATAGGTAGGCATATTTCATACAAGTACTGCCATGTGTAGGCCTGATGCCTTCTTGCAGATTTACTTATTTCTTATGTTCTTATATTCTTATTACCAAAAGCGTGTTTTTCAATGTTTTTCAGGTATTACGTGAAAAAAAAAATGCCAAAATGCATGCAAAGCACCCTAAATGAGTAAAAAAAAAGGGACATTACGAGAAACGTGCATTATTAGTGTTTTTCAGATTCTTAGATACCAAAACGCTTAAACTCATGAATAAAAATCTTAATTGAGAAACAGAACAACCTTACCAAATGCGTGTATTTTGAGTGTTTTTCACATTCTTGGTTCCCAAAACCTCAAATTGCAAGTGAAACTAGCTTTATGTGAAAAAAAAGACATTTCCAGAAAAGTGTCTTTTAAGGGTTTTTGAACGTGTTAGGCAATAAAGCACTAAAAAGCAGGGCAATGACATTACATAAGAATAAAACCAACTTTTACCAAGAACTTGAGTTTAAGTGTTTTTGACCTCCTTACATACCAAAACGCTAAAACGCATGCAAAACACCCTTTATGGAGAACAGATTAACATTACCAAAAACATGTATTTTGAGTATTTTGATCATGTTACCTATAAAAACGCTTAAATACATGCAAAGAATCCTATGTTTGGGAAACGAAAGGACATTACGAGAAACGTGTATTATGAGTGTTATTAAGTTCCTTAAGTACCAAAAAGCTAAAACCCACAAATAACAACACTCTTTATAGAAAAAACGGAAAAAAAAGTAATTTTTTTTTTTTTTGTTAGTCTTCTTCATAGGTACCGAGAGGCCAAAATTCTGGCAAAATTCAGGGAAATTATGTGAAAAAAAGAACATTATGAAAAAAGTTATTTTAGCTTTTTTCGGACTGCTATGTAAAAAAACCCTAAATTGCGTGCAAAGCCACCTATATGGGGAAATTAAACGACTTTACCAGAAACCTGTCGTTTGAGTGTTTTTCAGCATGTTAGGCATCAAAACAATAAATAATATGGAAGTCACTCTATATGGGAATCGAAAACAACATTACTAAAAACTTATCTTTTCAGTGTTTTACGTAGAAAAGAAACTAAAACGGTTGCAAACAAACCAATATCAAGAAATAGAATAACATTACCAAAAAGGTATATTTTGAGTGTTTTTGAGCCTGTTACCTATAAAAAACGCGAAAATGGATGCAAAGCACTCTATATTGTTAAACAAAAGGACATTACGAGAAACGTGTATAAGTAGAGTTTTATAGTTTCAGAAGAACCACAAGTCAAAAGTTTCTTAGATACCAAAATGCTGAAACTCATGAATAACACTCTTGATTGAGACACAGAACAACCTTACCAAATGCGTGTATTTTGAGTGTTTTTCACATTCTTAGTTACCAAAACCCATAACTGCATGCGAAACTATGTGGGGAAAAAATTATATTACCAGAGAAGTGTCTTTTGAGTGTTTTTGAGCGTGTTAGGCAATAAATTACTAAAAAGATGAGCAACCACATTACATGTTAATAAAAACCAACTTTTACCAAGAACTTGCCGTTAAATGTTTTTGAGCTCCTTACATACCAAACGATAAAACGAATGCAAAACACTCTTTATGGAGAAACACAATAACATTACCAAAAACATGTATTTTGAGTGTTTTTGATCATGTTACCTATAAAAACGCTTAAATACATGCAAAGAACCCTATGTTTGGGAAACGAAAGGATATTACGAGAAACGTGTATTATGAGTGTTTTTAAGTTCCTTAAGTACCAAAAAGCTAAAACCCATATATAACACTCTTTATAGAGAAAAAAATAAAATAAATAAAAAAAATAGCTTTTTTTTTTTGTTCATCTTCATAGGTACCGAGATGCCAAAATTCTGGCAAAATTCAGGGTAATTATGTGGAAAAAAGAACATTATCAAAAACGTTAATTTTAGCTTTTTTTCAGACTATTGTGTACGAAAGCCACATGCATGCAAAAGCCACCTATATGTGGAAATTAAACGACGTTACCGGAAATCTGTCTTTTGACTGCACCAAAACGATAAATAATATGAAATATGGGAAACCAAAAAAAAATTACTGAAAACGTGTCTTTTCAGTGTTTTACGTAGAAAATGCTAAAACGGATGCAAACCAACCAATATGAAGAAATAGAATAACATTACCAAAAAGGTATATTTTGAGTGTTTTTGAGCTTGTTACCTACAAAAAACGCGAAAATGCATGCAATCCACTCTATATTTGGAAACAAAAAATTACGAGAAACGTGTATAATGAGTATTTTATTATTTCACAAGAACCACAAGGCAAAAAACGCAAAAACTCGTGTATGTGGAGAAGTTTCTTAGATACCAAAATGCTGAAACTCATGAATAACACTCTGAATTCAGAAACAGAACAACCTTACCAAATGGGTGTATTTTGAGTGTTTTTCACATTCTTAGTTACCAGAACCCAAATTGTATGCGAAACTAGCTTTATGTGGGAAAAAAATGACATTACCAGAAAAGTGTCTTTTGAGTGTTTTTGAGCGTGTTAGGCAATAAAGCACTAAAAAGCACGGTAATCACATTACATGGGAATAAAACCAACTTTTACCAAGAATTTGCCTTTAAGTGTTTTTGAGCTAAAACGCAATCAAAACACCCTTTATGGAGAAACAGAATAACATTACCAAAAACACATATTTCTAGTGCCTTTGATCATGTTACCTATAAAAACGCTTAAATACATGCAAAGAACCCTATGTTTGGGAAACGAAAGGACATTACGAGAAACGTGTATTATAAGTGTTTTTAAGTTACTTAAGTACCAAAGATCTAAAACCCACAAATAACACTCTTTATAAAGAAACCCCCCCCCCAAAAAAAAAAAAAAATAAATAAATAAATAAATAAAAAAAAATAGTTTTTTTTTTTTTTTGTTCTTCAACATCATAGGTACAGAGATGCCGCCAAAATTCTGTTAAAATTCTGGGAAATTATGTGGATAAAAGAACATTATCGAAAAAGTTAATTTTATTTTATTTTTTTCGAAGTGTTATGTACCAAACCCTAAAGTGCATGCAAAGCCACCTATATGAGGAAATTAAACGACTTGACAAGAAAATTGTCTTCTGAGTGTTTTTCAGCATGTTAGGCACCAAAATGATAAATAATATGGAAGTCAATCTCTATGGGAATCCAAAACAAAATTACTGAAAACGTGTCTTTTCAGTGTTTTACGTAGAAAAACGCTAAAACATATGCAAACCAACCAATATGAAGAAAAAGAATAACATTACCAAAAAGGTATATTTTAAGTGTTATTGAGCTTGTTACCAAAAAAAAAAAAAAAACGCGAAAATGGATGCAAAGCACTCTATATTGGGAAACAAAAAGACATTACGAGAAACGTGTATAATGAGTGTTTTATAGTTTCACAAGAACCACAAGGCAAAAAACACAAAAACTCGTGTATATGGAGAAGTTTCTTAGATACCAAAATGCTGAAACTCAAGAATAACACTTTTAATTAAAAAACAGAATAACCTTACTAAATGCGTGTATTTTGATTGTTTTTCACATTTTTAGTTACCAAAACCCCAAAATGCATGCGAAACTAGCTTTATGTGGGAAGAAAAATGACATTACCAGAAAACTGTCTTTTGAGTGTTTTTGAGCGTGTTAGGCAATAAAGCACTAAAAAGGAGGGCAATCATATTACATGGGAATAAAACCAACTTTTACCAAGAATTTGCCTTTAAGTGTTTTTGGGCTCCTTTTATACTAAATCGCTAAAACGCATGCAAAACACCCTTTATGGAGAAACAGATTAACATTACCAAAAACATGTATTTTGAATGTTTTTTATCATGTTATCTCTAAAAACGCTTAAATACATGCAAAGAACCCTATGTCTGGGAAACGAAAGGACATTACGAGAAACGTGTATTATGTGTGTTTTTAAGTTCCATAAGTACCAAAAAGCTAAAACCTCTTTATAAAGAAAAAAAAATAATAAAAAAATAGGATTGTTTTTTTTTGGGGGGGTATTCTTCTTCATAGGTACCGAGATGCCAAAATTCTGGCAAAATTAAGGGAAATTATGTGAAAAAAGAACATTATCAAAAAAGTTAATTTTAGCTTTTTTTTTCGGACTCTTATGTACCAAACCTTAAAGTGCATGCAACGCCAACTATATGGGAAAATTAAACGACTTTACTAGAAACCTGTGTTTTGAGTGTTTTTCAGCATATTAGTCACCAAAACAATAAATAATATGGAAGTCATTCTATATGAGAATCCAAAAAAAAATTACTGAAAACGCGTCTTTTTCGTGTTTTACGTAGAAGAAAGCTAAAACGGATGCAAACCAACCAATATGTAGAAATAGAATCAGATTACCAAAAAGGTATATTTTGAATGTTTTTGAGCTTTTTACTTACAAAAAACGCGAAAATGGATGCCTTTTAGCGGTTTGTTACCGAAGAAGT
The DNA here is from genome assembly GCF_035594125.1 of Scylla paramamosain. Lineage (NCBI taxonomy): Eukaryota > Metazoa > Arthropoda > Malacostraca > Decapoda > Portunidae > Scylla > Scylla paramamosain. The sequence goes on from NC_087185.1 coordinate 9,586,317, forward strand.
AAAAAAAAAAAAACAGCTTTCTCGTAATTTTTTTTTTTTTTACCATTTAACCAAATAGGGTACTTGGAATGTATTTTGACGTTTTTCACGTAACAGCTTCAAAAACAATAAAAAAAAACTTGTTTTTGGTAATGTTATTCTGTATCTCCATCAAGGGTGTTTTGCATGCGTTTTAGCGTTCTGATACCTAAGTTGCTCAAAATTACTGAAAAGAGACATTTTTGTTAATGTTTTGTTTTCCATTACAGTGTGATTTCCATGCTTTTCATCGTTTTGGAGCTAGAACACTGATAAACACTCAAAAGACACCTTTCTAGAAAACTAGTTTCCTTTCGCATGCTTTGCATGTGTACTTAACAATGAGAAATACATTCATTCCAATTACAAGTTTTTGGTAATGTTATTATGTTTCTCGATGACGATTTTTTATTTTTTTTTTGCATGCGGCTTAGGTTTTTGATATGTAATAAGCTCAAAAACACTTAAAAGACACGTTTTCCTTAGTGTTGGTTTGTTGTTCAAATCAAGTGATTTCCAAGCTTTATATCGATTTAGTGTCTAAACACTCCAAAGACACGTTTCTGGAAACATTGTTTCATTTCCTCATAAAGGTTACTTTGCATGCATTTTTGCCTTTTTTATGTAACAAGCTCATAAAGACATAAAATACTTGTTTTTGGCAATTTTATTCTGTTTCTCCATAAAAAGTGTTTTGCAAACGTATTAGCGTTTTGGTACGTAAGAAGCTCAAAAAGATTGAAGACATATTTTTGATAATGTTTTTTTATTCCCATATGGTGATCTTTCCATGCTTTTTAGCATTTTGGTACATAGCAGATTCATAAACATTCAAAAGACACGTTTCATTAAATTCAGTTTCGTTTGTTAGTTAGTTGGCTTCCATACATTTTGGCGTTTTGGCACCTAACAATATGAAAAAACACTCAAAATACACGTTTTTGGTAATGTTGTTATGTTTATCCATACAGAGTGCTATTCATGCGTTTTCACATTTTGCTACCTAAGAAGCTCAAATTTACTCATAATACACGTTTCTCGTAATGTCTTTTTCTTTCTTCATATAGAATACTTTGCATACATTATGGCATTTTTCTTCCTAACAAGCTCAAAACCTCTCAAATGATTTCTTTTTGGTGATATTATTCTGTTTTTCCATTAAAGGTGTTTTTCATGCATTTTACCTTCTTGGTACATTACGAGAAACGTGCAGTATGAGTGTTTTCAACTTATTAGGTACCAAAACGCTAAAGCGAGTGAATAGCACTCTATATGGAGAAACAAAAACGCTAAAATGCATGCAAAGCATCATATATGAGGGAAAATACGACACTTTTAGAAACGTGTTTTTTTCAGTGTTTGTAAGCGTATTAGGTACCAAATTCCTAAAAAGCAAGGAAAGAACCATACATGGGAAAACAAAACATTACAAAAAAGTCTTTTCATTGTTTTGAGCTACTTACATGCTAAAACGCAAAGGCGCATGCAAAACACCTTTTATGGAGAAACAAGAAAACGTGTATTTTTATTTTTTAAAGCTAATTACGTAAAAAAATTCAAAATTCATGTAAAGTTCCCAATATGGGGGAAACGAAAAGACATTACGAGAAACGTATATTATAAGTGTTTTACACCTTATTAGGTTGAAAAATACGAAAATGCAAGAATGCCACACTATATGGAGTAACAGAGCAACATTACTAAAAACGTGTATTTTGTTTGTTTTCACAATGTTATGTACGAAAACGTCGAAATTCATGCAAAGTACAATCTATGGGAGAAACGAAACGAAATTTCCAGAAACGTGAATTTTGAGTGTTTATGAGCGTGTTAGGCACCAAAACTCTAAAAAAATGAAAATGGAAAGCATCCTATATGGGAATAGAAAACAAAATTACAAAAAAAATAGTATTTTTTTTGTGTGTTTTTGAGCTACTTCTATATCAAAACTCTTGAACAGACGCAAAACACGCTTTATGGAAAAACAAAATAACAATACAAAAAAAAAAAATTTTAGTGTTTTTGAGGTATGTAAGTAGAATAACGCCGAAATGTATGCAAAGTTCCCTATGCCGGGAAACGAAGACATTTCGAGAAACGTGTATTATGAGAGCTTTTCAGCATTTTAGGTACCAAACACAAAGGCACCTTAATAGTATTCTATATGGAGAAACAAAACAACACGAATGAAAATATATATTTTGAGTGGTTTTCATATTATTAGGTACCAAAACGCAAAAATACATGCAAAGACCTCTAAAAGACGACACAAAACGACATTACAGGATACCTATCTTTTGAGAGTGTTTCTACGCGTTAGGCACCAAAACACTAAGAAGTATGAAAAGAGCACTATGTTGGAAGGGAAAAAGAAATAACCAACAAAGTGACTTTTCACGTGTTTGGAAGTTTTTAAATTTATAATGTACCAAAACGATAAAACATGCAAAACACCCTTCCTGCAGAAACATAAAACATTACCAAAAACGAGCATTTTTAGCGATTTTTGAGCTTGTTATGTACAAAAGCGTTAAAATGCATGTAAAGTACCCTATATAAGAAAACGAAAAGACATTAAGAGAAACCAGTATTATGATTTTTTTTTTTTTTTTAACTTATTAGGTACCAAAACAATAAAACGTATGATTTGCATTCTGTATGGAGAAAACGTGTATTTTAAGTGTATTTAGTGTTGGTATGTATCAAAACGCCAAAATGCATGCAAAGCACCCGATATGGGGAAAATAAACGACATTTCTAGAAACATGTCTTTTGAGAGTTTATGAGTGTGTTAGGCACAAAAAGCTCTTAAAAAGCATGGAAAGTACCGTAAATGGGAAAACATGGTCTTGAGCTACTTACGTACCAAACCACTAAAACGATTGCAAAACACACTTTATGGAGAAACTCAACAGCTTTACCAAAAACATGCATTTTGAGAGATTTTGCGCCTGTTACGTAGAAAAACGATAAAATACGATAAAAGGGAAAAAAAAAAACATTAAAAGAAACGTGTAATTTGAGTGGTATTGAGCTTCATAGGTACGAAAACACTAAAACGTATGAATAATACTCTATATGGAGAAACAGAACAAGATTAACCAAGACTTGTGTTTTAAGGCTTTTTTCCACGTTATTAGGTACCGGAACGCGAAAATGCATGCATAGCATACTTTATGGGGAAAGGAAACATTTCCAGAAACATGTCCTTTCAGTGTTTATGAGCGTGTTAGGTACCAAGAAGCTAAAAACCAAGGAAAGCACCCTATAGGAGAAAGCAAAAAATTACAAAAAACTTTTCATTTCAGTGCTTATGAGCTACTTACATACAAAAACACTTAAACGCATCCAAAACGGCTTTTTTTGGAAAAATTGAATAACATTACCAAAAAAAGTGTAGTTTCAATGTTTTGAGCTTCTTAACAAAAAAAAAAAAAAACATAAAAAGTAACCAAAGCCATTATGAGAAACTTATATTAAGAGCGTTTTTGAGCTTCTCAGGTACCAAAACGCGAAAATGCATGAATAATACTCTCTTTGGAGAAACACAACAATATTAGATACCAAAACGCTAAAAAGCAACGAAAACTCTCTATTTGGAAAAGCAAAACATTACCAAAACCGTGTCTTTTGAGAGATTTTATAGCTACTTACGTACCAAAACGCTTAAATGCATGCAAAGCACATTTTATGGAGAAACAGAATAACATTACCAGAAACGTGTATTTTGAGTTTTTTTTTTAATCTTACTTATAAAAAAAAAGCAAAAATGCATGCAAAGTTTCCTAAATGGCGATACGAAAAGAAATAAAAAGACACTTCATTTATCAGTGTTTTGAGATTCTTAGGTAGCAAAATGCACAAACGCATGTATAACATTATATATGAAGAAACAGAAGAACATTACCGAAAACGTATATTTTGAGTTTTTTCACATTGTTACGTAACAAAAACGCCAAAATGCATGGAAATCACCCAATATGGATAAAATAAAGGACATTACGAGAAAGATGTATTATTAGAGTGTTTGAGCGTCTTAGGTACCAAACGCAAAAACTGTTTAGTACCAGTGTATATGGAGAAACAGAACATTACCAAAAACGTTTATTTTGAGTGTTTTTCACAATTTTATGTACCAAATCGTCAAAATGCCGCCAGAGCACCATCTATAGGGAGATGAAACGACATTTCCAGAAACATGTCTTTTGAGTGTTGATGAACGTGTTAGGTACCAAAGTTATAAAAACAAAATTGAAAGCTACCTATATGAAAGAATAAGACAACCAAAAATTTCTCTTTTGGGTATTTTCAGCTACTTACGTACCATAACGCTGAGATGTATGCAAAACACCCTTTGCATGAGGAAACGAAAAGATATTAGAAGAAACTTTTATAATGAGTGTTTTTTTTTATTTCTTAGCTACCAAGACCTATTTGACGCATTGAAGAGCACTCTATATGGAGAAAAGAACAAAATTACCAAAAATGTGATTTTTTGAGTGTTTTTCACATTGTTAGGTACGAAAACACTCTATAAAGAGTGTTATTTGTGGGTTTTAGCTTTTTCATACTTAACGAATTTAAAAAAAACTCATAATACACGTTTCCCGTAACGTCCTTTCATTTTCCAAACATAGGGTTCTTTGCATGTATTTAAGCTTTTTTTATAGGTAACATGATCAAAAAAACTCAAAAAACATGTTTTTCGTAATGTTATTCTGTTTCTCCATAAAGGGTGTTCCGCATGCGTTTTAGCGTTTTGATATGTAAGGAGCTCAGAAACACTTAAAGGCAGGTTCTTGGTAAAAGTTGGTTTTATTCCCATGTCATGTCATTACCCTGCTTTTTAGTGCTTTATTGCCTATCACGCTCAAAAACACTCAAAAGACACTTTTCTGGTAATGTCATTTTTTTCCCACATAAAGCTAGTTTCGCATGCAATTTGGGGTTTTAGTAACTAAGAATGTGAAAAGCACTCAAAATACATGCATTTGGTAAGGTTATTCTGTATTCTTAATTAAGAGCGTTATTTCTGAGTTTCAGCATTTTGGTATCTATGAAAATTCTTTATATACAACAGTTTTTGCGTTTTTTGCCTTGTGGTTCTTGTGAAACTATAAAACACTCATTATACACGTTTCTCGTAATGTCCTTTTCTATCCCAATGCTTTCCATCCATTTTCGCTTTTTTTTTTTTTCGTAGGTAAGAAGCTCAAAAACATTCATAATATACCTTTTCGTAATATTATTCTATTTCTTCATATTCGTTGATTTGCATCCGTTTTAGCGTTTTTCTACGTAAAACACTGAAAAGACACTTTTTCAGTAATTTTATGATGAATTCCCAATTTGAGTGACTTCCATATTATTTTGGTGCCTAACATGCTGAAAAACACTCAAAAGACAGGTTTTTGGTAAAGTTGTTTAATTTTCCAATATAGGTGGCTTTGCATGGACTTTAGGATTTGGTACATAACAGTCCGAAAAAAAGCTAAAATTAACTTTAATTCATAATATTCTTTTTCATATAATTTTCCTAAATTTTGCCACAATTTTGGCATCTCGGTACCTATGAAGACGAATAACAAAAAAAAAAAAAATGCAATTTTATTATTTATTTATTTTCTCTCTAAAGAGTGTTATTTTTTGGGTTTTAGCTTTTTGGTACTTAAAAAAAATTAAAAACACTCATAATACACGTTTCTCGAAATGTTCTTTCGTTTCCCAAACATAAGGTTCTTTGCATGTATTTAATTAGCGTTTTTATAGGTAACATAATCAAAAACACTCAAAACACATGTTTTTGGTAATGTTATTCTGTTTCTCCGTAAGGGGGGTTTTGCATGCGTTTTAGCGTTTTGGTATATGAGGAGCTCAAAAACACTTAAAAGCAAGTTCTTGGTAAAAGTTGGTTTTATTCCCATGTAATATGGTTGCTCTCCTTTTTAGTGCTTTATTGCCTAACACGCTCAAAAACACTCAAAAGACACTATTCTGGTAATGTCACTTTTTTTTCCCACATAAAGCTAGTTTCGCTTGAAATTTGGGGTTTTGGTAACTAAGAATGGGAAAATTATTACCTAAATGTGCATTTAGTAAGGTTGTTCTGTTTCTCAATTAAGAGTGTTATTCAGGATTTTCAGCATTTTGGTATCTAAGAAACTTCTCCATATACACGAGTTTTTGCGTTTTTTGCCTTGTGGTTCTTGTGAAACTATAAAACACTCATTATACACGTTTCTCGTAATGTCTTTTTGTTTCCCAATATAGAATGCTTTGCATCCATTTTCGCGTTTTTTTTTTTTTTTGTTGGTAACAAGCTCAAAAAACACTTAAAATATACCTTTTTGGTAATGTTATTCTATTTCTTCATATTGGTTGGTTTGCATCCGTTTTAGCGTTTTTCTACGTAAAACACTGAAAAGACACGTTTTCAGTAATTTTGTTTTGCATTCCCATATACAGTGACTTCCATATTATTTATCGTTTTGGTGTCTAGCATGCTGAAAAACACTCAAATGACAGTTTTCTTGTAAAGTCGTTTAATTTCCCCATACAGATGGCTTTGCATGCACTTTAGGGTTTGGTACATAACAGTCCGAAAAAAAGCTAAAATTAACTTTTTTGATAATGTTCTTTTTTCACATAATTTCTCTGTAATTTTTCCCACGTAATGTCTTTTCCTTGTTTTATGTAGAAAAAACGCTAAAACGGATGCAAACCAACCAATATGAAGAAATAGAATAAGATTACTAAAAAGGTATATTTTTAGTGTTTTTGAGCCTTTTACTTACAAAAAACGCGAAAATGGATGCAAACCTCTCTATATTGGTTAACAAAAGGACTTTACGAGAAACGTGTATAATGAGTGTTTTATAGATTCTCAAGAACCACAAGGCAAAAAACGCAAAAACTCGTATATATGGAGATACCAAAATGTTGAAACTCTTGAATAACACTTTTAATTGAGAAACAGAACAACCTTGCCAAATGCATGTATTTTGAGTGTTTTCACATTCTTAGTTACCAAAACCCCAAATTGCATGTGAAAGTAGCTTTATGTGGGAAAAAATTGACATTACCAGAAAAGTGTCTTTTAAGTGTTTTTTTTTAGCATGATAGGCAATAATGCACTAAAAAGCAGGACAATCACATTACATGGAAATAAAACCAACTTTTACCAAGAACTTGCCTTTAAGTGTTTTTGAGCTCCTTATATACTAAAACGCTAAAAAAAAGCATGCAAAACACCCTCTATGGAGAAACATCATAACATTACCAAAAACATGTATTTTGAGTGTTTTTGATCATGTTACCTATAAAAGCGCTTAATTACATGCAAAGAACCTTATGTTTGAGAAACGAAAGAACATTTCGAGAAACGTGTAGTGTGAGTGTTTTTAAGTTCTTTAAGTACCAAAAAGCTAAAACCCACAAATAACACTCTTTATAGAGAAAAAATAAATAAATAAAAAAAATAGGAATTTTTTTTTTTGTTATTCATCTTCATAGGTACTGAGATGCCAAATTCTGGAAAAATTCAGGGAAATTATGTGAAAAAAGAACCTTATGAAAAAAAGTTAATTTTATCTTTTTTTTTCGGACTGTTATGTACCAAACCCTAAAGTGCATCCAAAGCCTCCTATATTTTACCGGAAACCTGTCTTTTGAGTGTTTTTCAGCATGTTAGGCACCAAAACGATAAATAATACGGAAGTCACTCAAAATGGGAATCCATCACAAAATTACTGAAAAAAGTGTCTTTTAAGTATTTTACGTAGAAAAACGCTAAACCGGATGCAAACCAACGAATATGAAGAAATAGAATAATATTACCAAAAAGGTATATTTTTAATGTTTTTGAGCTTCTTACCTTCAAAAAATGCGAAAATGGATGGAAAGCACTCTATATTGAATGTCGATTGTTGTTGTTAGGTACCAAAGTTATAAAAAGCATGGAAAGAACAAGTCAACCAAAAATTTATCTTTTGGGTATTTTCAGGTACTTACGTACCATAACGCTGAGATGTATGCAAAACACCCTTTATTACCATAAACAATTTTTTTTCTTTTTATATGTAAAAAGAAACATAAATGCATGCAAAATACTTTGCATGAGGAAACGAAAAGACATTAGAAGAAACTTTTATAATAAGTGTTTTTTTTTTTTTTTATTTCTTAGGTACCAAGACCTATTTGACGCATTGAAGAACACTCTATATGGAGAAAAAAACAAGATTACCAAAAATGTGCTTTTTGAGTGTTTTTCACATTGTTAGGTACGAAAACACTCTATAAAGAGTGTTATTTGTGGGTTTTAGCTTTTTCATACTTAACGAACTTAAAAAAAACCCATAATACACGTTTCTCGTGACGTCCTTTTATTTTCCAAACATAGAGTTCTTTCCATGTATTTTAGCTTTTTTTATAGGTAACATGATGAAAAACACTCAAAAGACATGTTTTTTGGTAATGTTATTCTGTTTCTCCATAAAGGGTGTTTTCCATGCTTTTTAGCGTTTTGGTATGTAAGGAGCTCAAAAACACTTAAAGGCAAGTTCTTGGTAAAAGTTCGTTTTATTCCCATGTAATGTGATTGCCGTGCATTTTACTGCTTTATTGCCTATCACGCTCAAAAACTTTTTGGTAATGTCATTTTTTCCCACATAAAGCTAGTTTCGCATGCAATTTGGGGTTTTGGTAACTAAGAATGTGAAAAGCACTCAAAATACACGCATTTGGTAAAGTTGTTCTGTATTCTTAATTAAGAGTGTTATTCCTGAGTTTCAGCATTTTGGTATCTAAGAAAATTCTTTATATACACGAGTTTTTGCGTTTTTTGCCTTGTGGTTCTTGTGAAACTATAAAACACTCATTATACACATTTCTCGTAATGTCCTTTTTGTATCCCAATATAGAGTGCTTTCACATTTTCGCATTTTTTGAAGGTAAGAACCCAAAAACATAAAAAATATACCTTTTTGGTTATATTATTCTATTTCTTGATATTCGTTGGTTTGCATCCGGTTTAGCGTTTTTCTACGTAAAACACTTAAAAGACACTTTTTTCAGTAATTTTGTGATGGATTCCCATTTTGAGTGACTTCCATATTATTTATCGTTTTGTGCCTAACATGCTGAAAAACACTCAAAAGACACGTTTCTGGTAAAATCGTTTAATTTCTTTGGATGCACTTTAGGCTTTGGTACATAACAGTCCGAAAAAAAAAAGATAAAATTAACTTTTCTTCATAATGTTCTTTTTTCATATAATTTCCCTGAATTTTTCCAGAATTTTGGCATCCTGGTACCTATGAAGATGAGTAACAAAAGAAAAAATTCCTATTTTTTTTTTTATTTATTTTTTTCTCTATAAAGAGTGTTATTTGTGGATTTTAGCTTTTTGGTACTTAAAGAACTTAAAAACACTCATAATACACGTTTCTCGCAATGTTCTTTCGTTTCTCAAATATAAGGTTCTTTGCATGTACTTAAGCGCTTTTATAGGTAACATGATCAAAAACACTCAAAATACATGTTTTTGGTAATGTTATGATGTCTCTCCATATAGGGTGTTTTGCATGCTTTTTTTTTTAGCGTTTTGGTATATAAGGAGCTCAAAAACACTTAAAGGCAAGTTCTTGGTAAAAGTTGGTTTTATTCCCATGTAATGTAATTGCCCTGCTTTTTATTGCTTTATTGCCTATCATGCTAAAAAAAAAAAAAAAAACACTTAAAAGACACTTTTCTGGTAATGCCATTTTTTTCCCCACATAAAGCTACTTTCACTTGCAATTTGGGGTTTTGGTAACTAGGAATGTGAAAAACACTCAAAATACACGCATTTGGTAAGGTTGTTCTGTTTCTCAATTAAGAGTGTTATTCAGGAGTTTCAGCATTTTGGTATCTAAGAAACTTCTCCATATATACGAGTTTTTTGCGTTTTTTGCCTTGTGGTTCTTCAGAATCTATAAAACACTCATTATACACATTTCTCGTAATGTCCTTTTGTTAACCAATATAGAGAGCTTTGCATCCATTTTCGCGTTTTTTGTAAGTAAAGAGCTCAAAAACACTCAAAATATACCTTTTTGGTATTGTTATTCTATTTCTTCATATTGGTTGGTTTGCATCCGTTTTAGCGTTTTTCTACGTAAAACACGGAAAAGACACGTTTTCAGTAATTTTGTTTTGGATTCCCACATAGAATGACTTCCATATTATTTATTGTTTTGGTGAGTAACATGCTGAAAAACACTCACAACACAGATTTCTCGTCAAGTCATTTAATTTCCTCATATAGTTAGCTTTCCAAGCACTTTAAGGTTTGGTAAATAAGTCTGAAAAAAAGCTAAATTAAATTTTTGATAATGTTCTTTTTTCACATAATTTCCCTGAATTTTGCCAGAATTTTAGAATCTCAGTACCTATGAAGAAGAAAAAAAAATAATTTTTTTTAATTAATTATTTTTTTTTTTTTCTCTCTATAAAGAGGTTTTAGCTTTTTGGTACTTACGGAACTTAAAAACACTCATAATACACGTTTCTCGTAATGTCCTCTCTTTTCCCAGACATAGGGTTCTTTGCATGTATTTAAGCGTTTTTAGAGGTAACATACAGTAATCAAAAACACTGAAAATACATGTTTTTGGTAATGTTAATCTGTTTTTCCATAAAGGGTGTTTTCCATGCATTTTAACGTTTTGGTATATAAGGGGCTCAAAAACACTTAAAGGCAATTTCTTGGTAAAAGTTGGTTTTATTTCCTTTTTAGTGCTTTATTGCCTAACACGCTCAAAAACACTCAAAAGACACTTTTCTGGTAATGTCATTTTTTTCCCACATAAAGCTACTTTCACATAAAATTTGGGGTTTTGGTAACTAAGAATGTGAAAAACACTCAAAATACACGCATTTGGTAAGGTTGTTCTGTTTCTCAATTAAGAGTGTTATTCAGGAGTTTCAGCATTTTGGTATCTAAGAAACTTCTCCATATACACGAGTTTTTGCGTTATTTTCCTTGTGGTTCTTGTGAAACTATAAAACACTTATTATACACGTTTCTCGTAATGTCTTTTTGTTTCCTTATATAGACTGCTTTGCATCCATTTTCGCGTTTTTTTTTTTTTTTGTTGATAACTAGCTGAATAACACTTAAAATATATTTTTTTGGTAATGTTGTTCTATTTCTTCATATTCGTTGGTTTGCATCCGTTTTAGCGTTTTTCTACGTAAAACACTGAAAAAACACGTTTTCAGTAATATTGTTTTGGATTCCCATATAGAGTGACAGTCCGAAAAAAAAAGATAAAATTAACTTTTTTTCATAATGTTCTTTTTTCATATAATTTCCCTGAATTTTTCCAGAATTTTGGCATCCTGGTACCTATGAAGATAACAAAAAAAAAAAAAAAGAAAAATTCCTATTTTTTGATTGATTTATTTTTATCTCTATAAAGAGTGTTATTTGTGGATTTTAGCTTTTTGGTACTTAAAGAACTTAAAAACACTCATAATACACGTTTCTCGCATGTTCTTTCGTTTCTCAAACATAAGGTTCTTTGCATGTACTTAAGCGCTTTTATAGGTAACATGATCAAAAACACTCAAAATACATGTTTTTGGTAATGTTATGATGTCTCTCCATATAGGGTGTTTTGCATGCTTTTTTTTTAGCGTTTTGGTATATAAGGAGCTCAAAAACACTTAAGGGCAAGTTCTTGGTAAAAGTTGGTTTTATTCCCATGTAATGTGATTGCCTTGCTTTTCATTGCTTTATTGCCTATCATGCTAAAAAAAAAAAAAACACTTAAAAAACACTTTTCTGGTAATGCCATTTTTTTCCCCACATAAAGCTACTTTCACATGGAATTTGGGGTTTTGGTAACTAGGAATGTGAAAAACACTTAAAATACACGCATTTGGTAAGGTTGTTCTGTTTCTCAATTAAGAGTGTTGTTCAGGAGTTTCAGCATTTTGGTATCTAAGAAACTTCTCCATATATACGAGTTTTTTGCGTTTTTTGCCTTGTGGTTCTTCAGAATCTATAAAACACTCATTATACACATTTCTCGTAATGTCCTTTTGTTAACCAATATAGAGAGCTTTGCATCCATTTTCGCGTTTTTTGTAAATAAAGAGCTCAAAAACACTCAAAATGTACCTTTTTGGTATTGTTATTCTATTTCTTCATATTGGTTGGTTTGCATCCGTTTTAACGTTTTTCTACGTAAAACACGGAAAAGACACGTTTTCAGTAATTTTGTTTTGGATTTCCACATAGAATGACTTCCATATTATTTATTGTTTTGGTGAGTAACATGCTGAAAAACACTCACAACACAGGTTTCTCGTCAAGTCATTTAATTTCCTCATATAGTTAACTTTCCAAGCACTTTAAGGTTTGGTAAATAAGTCTGAAAAAAAGCTAAATTAACTTTTTTGATAATGTTCTTTTTTCACATAATTTCCCTGAATTTTGCCAGAATTTTAGAATCTCGGTACCTATGAAGAAGAAAAAAAAATCAATTTTTTTAATTAATTAATTTTTTTTTTTCTCTCTATAAAGAGGTTTTAGCTTTTTGGTACTTACGGAACTTAAAAACACTCATAATACACGTTTCTCGTAATGTCCTCTCTTTTCCCAGACATAGGGTTCTTTGCATGTATTTAAGCGTTTTTAGAGGTAACATAATCAAAAACACTGAAAATACATGTTTTTGGTAATGTTAATCTGTTTTTCCATAAAGGGTATTTTCCATGCGTTTTAGCGTTTTGGTATATAAGGGGCTCAAAAACACTTAAAGGCAAGTTCTTGGTAAATGTTGGTTTTATTTCCTTTTTAGTGCTTTATTGCCTAACACGCTCAAAAACACTCAAAAGACACTTTTCTGGTAATGTCATTTTTTTCCCACATAAAGCTACTTTCACATAAAATTTGGGGTTTTGGTAACTAAGAATGTGAAAAACACTCAAAATACACGCATTTGGAGAGGTTATTCTGTTTCTCAATTAAGAGTGTTATTCAGGAGTTTCAGCATTTTGGTATCTAAGAAACTTCTCCATATACACGAGTTTTTGCGTTTTTTTCCTTGTGGTTCTTGTGAAACTATAAAACACTTATTATCCACGTTTCTCGTAATGTCTTTTTGTTTCCTTATATAGACCGCTTTGCATCCATTTTCGCGTTTTTTTTTTTTTTTTTTGTTGATAACTAGCTGAAAAACACTTAAAATATACCTTTTTGGTAATGTTGTTCTATTTCTTCATATTCGTTGGTTTGCATCCGTTTTAGCGTTTTTCTACGTAAAACACTGAAAAAACACGTTTTCAGTAATTTTGTTTTGGATTCCCATATAGAGTGACTTCCATATTATTTATCGTTTTGGTGCCTAACAAGCTGAAAAACACTCAAAAGACAGGTTTCTGGTAAAGTCGTTTAATTTCTCCATATAGGTGGCTTTGCATGCATTTTAGGGTTTGGTACATAAGTCCGAAAAAAAAGCTAAAATAAACTTTTTTTAATAATGTTCTTTTTTTATATAATTTATCTGAATTTTGCCAGAATTTTTGCATATCGGTACCTATGAAGATGAATAACAAAAAGAAATCCTATTTTTTTATTTTTTTATTTTTTCTCTATAAAGAGTGTTATTTGTGAGTTTTAGCTTTTTGGTACTTAAAAAACTTAAAAACACTCATAATACACGTTTCTAGAAATGTCCTTTCGTTTCCCAAACATAAGGTTCTTTCCATGTACTTAAGCGCTTTTATAGGTAACATGATGAAAAACACTCAAAATAAATGTTTTTGGTAATGTTATTCTGTTTCTCCATAAAGGGTGTTTTGCATACGTTTTAGCATTTTGGTATATAAGGAGCTCAAAAACACTTAAATGCAAGTTCTTGGTAAAAGTTGGTTTTATTCCCATGTAATGTGATTGCCCTGCTTTTTAGTGCATTATTGCCTATCATGCTAAAAAAAAAAAAAATAAGACACTTTTTTGGTAATGTCAACTTTTTCCCACATAAAGCTACTTTCACATGCAATTTTTTGGTTTTGGTAACTAAGAATGTGTAAAACACTCAAAATACACGCATTTGGCAAGGTTGTTCTGTTTCTCAATCAAGAGTGTTATTCAGGAGTTTCAGCATTTTGGTATCTCCATATATACGAATTTTTGCGTTTTTTGCCTTGTGGTTCTTGAGAATCTATAAAACACTCATTATAAACGTTTCTCGTAATGTCCTTTTGTTAATCAATATAGAGAGGTTTTCATCCATTTTTGCGTTTTTTGTAAGTAAAAAGCTCAAAAACACTAAAAATATACCTTTTTGGTAATCTTATTGTATTTCTTGATATTGGTTAATTTGCATCCTTTTTAGCGTTTTTCTACGTAAAACAAGGAAAATTCATTTTGTGGGAAAAATTCAAGAGAAATTATGTGAAAAAAGAACATTATCAAAAAAAATAATTTTAGCCCTTTTTTCGGACTGTTATGTACCAAACACTAAAATGCATGCAAAGCCATCTGTATGGGGAAATTAAATGACTTTAAAAGAAAACTGTCTTCTGAGTGTTTTCAGCATGCTAGACACCAAAACGATAAATAATATGGAAGTCACTGTATATGGGAATCCAAAACAAAATTAATGAAAACGTGTCTTTTCAGTGTTTTACGTAGAAAAACGCTAAAACGGATGCAAACCAACCAATATGAAGAAATAGAATAACATTACCAAAAAGGTATATTTTAAGTATTTTTGAGTTTGTTACCAACAAAAAAAAAAAAACGCGAAAATGGATGCAAAGCACTCTCTATTGGGAAAGAAAAGACATTACGAGAAACGTGTATAATGAGTAATTCATAGTTTCACAAGAACCACATAGCAAAAAACGCAAAAACTCGTGTATATGGAGAAGTTTCTTAGATACCAAAATGCTGAAACTCCTGAACAACACTCTTACTTGAGAAACAGAACAACCTTACCAAATGCGTGTATTTTGAGTGTTATTCACATTCTTGGTTACCAAAACCCCAAATTGCAAGTGAAACTAGCTTTTTGTGAAAAAAAAGACATTTACAGAAAAGTGTCTTTTAAGGGTTTTTGAACGTGTTAAGCAATAAAGCACTAAAATGCAGGGCAATCACATTACATAGGAATAAATCCAACTTTTACCAAGAACTTGCCTTTAAGTGTTCTTGACCTCCTTACTTACCAAAACGCTAAAACGCATGCAAAACACCCTTTATGGAGAACAGAATAACATTACCAAAGACATGTATTTTGAGTATTTTTGATCATGTTACCTATAAAAACGCTTAAATACATGCAAAGAACCCTATGTTTGGGAAACGAAAGGACATTACAAGAAACGTGTATTATGAGTGTTATTAAGTTCTTTAAGTACCAAAAAGCTAAAAATGCGTGTATTTTGAGTGTTTTTCACATTCTTCGTTACCAAAACCCTAAATTGCATGCGAAACTAGCTTTATGTGGGAAAAAAATGACATTACCAAAATAGTGTCTTTTGAGTGTTTTTTGAGCGTGTTAGGCAATAAATCACTAAAAAGGAGAGCAATCACATTACATGGGAATAAAACGAACTTTTACCAAGAACTTGCCTTTAAGTGCTTTTGAGCTTGTTATATACTAAAACGCTAAAACGCATGCAAAACACCCCTTATGGAGAAACAGAATAACATTACCAAAAACATGTATTTTGAGTGGTTTTGATTATGTTACCTATAAAAACGGTAATTAAATACATGCAAAGAACCTTATGTTTGGGAAACGAAAGAACATTTCGAGAAACGTGTATTATGAGTACCAAAAAGCTAAAACCCAAAAAATAACACTCTTTAGAGAGAAAAAAAATAATTTTTTTTTTATTAATCTTCATAGGTACCGAGATGCCAAAATTGTGGCAAAATTCAGGAAAATTATGTGAAAAAAGAATATTATGAAAAAAAAGTTAATTATAGCTTTTTTTCGGACTGTTATGTACCAAACCCTAAAGTGCATGCAAAGCCACCTATATTGGGAAATTAAACGACTTTACCAAAAACCTGTCTTTTGAGTGTTTTTTCAGCATGTTAGGCACCAAAACGATAAATAATATGGAAGTCACTCAAAATGGGAATCCATCACAAAATTACTGAAAAAGTGTTTTTTTAGTGTTTTACGTAGAAAAACGCTAAAACGGATGCAAACCAACGAATATGAAGAAATAGAATAATATTACGAAAAGGTATATTATGAATGTTTTTGAGCTTCTTACCTACAAAAAAAGCGAAAATGGATGGAAAGCACTCTATATTGGGATACAAAAGGACATTACGAGAAACGTGTATAATGATTTATTTATAATTTCACAAGAACCACAAGGCAAAAAACGCAAAAACTCGTGTATATAAAGAATTTTCTTAGATACCAAAATGCTGAAACTCAGGAATAACGCTCTTAATTAAGATTACAGAACAACCTTACCAAATGCGTGTATTTTGAGTGCTTTTGACATTCTTAGTTACCAAAACCCCAAATTGCATGCAAAACTAGCTTTATGTGGGAAAAAAATGACAATACCAGAAAAGTGTCTTTTGAGTGTTTTTGAGCGTGATAGGCAATAAAGCAGTAAAAAGGAGGGCAATCATATTACAAGGGAATAAAACCAACTTTTACCAAGAACCTGCCTTTACGTGTTTTTGAGCTTCTTACATACTAAAACGCTAAAGCGCATGCAAAACACCCTTTGTGGAGAAACAGAATAACATTACCAGAAACATGTATTTTGAGTGTTTTTGATCATGTTACCTATAAAAACGCCTAAATACATGCAAAAATCCCTGTTTTGAAAATGAAAGGTTGTTACGAGAAACGTGTATTATGAGTTTTTTTTTAAGTTCGTTATGTATGAAAAAGCTAAAACCCACAAACAACACTCTTTATAGAGTGTTTTCTTACCTAACAATGTGAAAAACACTCAAAAAGCACATTTTTGTAATCTTGTTCTTTTCTCTATATAGAGTGGCCTTCAAATAGGTCAAATAGGTCTTGGTACCTTAGAAATAAAAAAAAAACACTCATAATAAAAGTTTCTTCTAATGTCTTTTCGTTTCTCCTTGCAAAGTATTTTGCATGCATTTATGTTTCTTTTTATATGTAAAAAGAAAAAAAAATGTTTATGGTAATAAAGGGTGTTTTGCATACATCTCAGCGTTATAGTACGTAAGTAGCTGAAAATACCCAAAAGATAAATTTTTTGTTGTGTTGTTCTTTCATATAGGTAGCTTTAAATGCTTTTTATAACTTTCGTACCTAACACGTTCATCAACACTCAAAAGACATGTTTCTGGAAATGTCGTTTCATTTTCCCATAGATGGTGCTCTGGAGGCATTTTGACGTTTTGGTACATAAAATTGTGAAAAACACTCAAAATAAACGTTTTTAGTAATGTTCTGTTTCTCCATATATAGTGGTACTAAATAGTTTTCGAGTTTGGTACCTAAGACGCTCAAAAACACTAATAATACATCTTTCTCGTAATGTCCTTTATTTTATCCATATTGGGTGATTTCCATGCATTTTGGCGTTTTGTTGCGTAACAATGTGAAAAAAACACTCAAAATATACGTTTTCGGTAATGTTCTTCTGTTTCTTCATATATAATGTTATACATGCTTTTATGCATTTTGCTACCTAAGAATCTCAAAACACTGATAAATGAAATGTCTTTTTATTTCTTTTCCTATCGCCATTTAGGATACTTTGCATTCATTTTTGCTTTTCTTTTATACTTAAGAAGCTAAAAAATTCAAAATACACGTTTCTGGTAATGTTATTCTGTTTCTCCATAAAATGTGCTTTGGGTGCATTTTAGCGTTTTGGTACGTAAGTAGCTGTAAAAAACTCTCAAAAGACACGGTTGTGGTAATGTTTTGCTTTTCCAAATAGAGTTTTCGTTGCTTTTTAGCGTTTTGGTATTTAATATTGTTGTGTTTCTCCAAAGAGAGTATTATTCTTGCATTTTCGCGTTTTGGTACCTGAGAAGCTCAAAAACGCTCTTAATATAAATTTCTCATAATGCCTTTGGTTACTTTTTTTTTTTTTGGTTAAGAAGCTCGAAACATTGAAAATACACTTTTTTTTTGGTAATGTTGTTCAGTTTTTTTTTTTTTATTAAAAAAAAGGCGTTTTGGATGCGTTTAAGTGTTTTTGTATGTAAGTAGCTCATAAGCACTGAAATGAAAAGTTTTTGTAATCTTTTGTTTTCTCCTATAGGGTGCTTTCCTTGGTTTTTAGCTTCTTGGTACCTAACACGCTCATAAACACTGAAAGCATGTCTTTTAAGTGTTTTAAACTTTTTACGTACCAAAACGCTAAAGCACGTACAACAAACACGAATAACCTTACCAAATAGAAAAACCTTACCAAAAACGTGTATATTGAGTCTTTTTGAGTCTGTTACGTACATCATATTAAAAATGCATGTAAAGCACCCTGTATGGGGAAACGATAGAACATTACGAAAAACGTGCATTGTCAGTGTTTTGAGTCTCTTAGGTACCAAACACTAAACTGCTTGAATGAAAATTGAATACATCCTATATTTCTTAATAGAGAAACAGAACATCACCAAAAACGTGTTTTTATTTTCATTTTTTTGTTTTACATTGTTATGTATCAAAACGTCAAAATACATACGAAGCATCCTATATGGGGAAATAGAAAGACATTAGGAGAAAAAAGTTTTATTGGTGTTTTTGGGCTTCCTAAGTACCAAAACGCTAAAACGCATGAATAGCACCCTATATAGAGAAAAAGAACAACATTACCTGAAACCTTTATTTTGAGCGTTTCTCTTATTATGTAACAAAACATCATAATGCATGCAGATCTCTATATGAAGAAGCAAAACTATATTACAGGAAACGTGTCTTTTGAGTGTTTACTTGAGTGTTAGGAATCAAAATGCCACAAAGCATTGAAAGCACCCTATTTAGCAATATAAAATAACATTACCAAGAAAGTATCTTTAGAGTGTTTTTGACCTTCTTACGTCCGAAATCGCCGAAACGCATGCAAAACAACCTTGTTAAGTATAAAAATGCCAAATTACACGCAAAGCATCCTACATGGAGAAAAGAAAGGACATTACGAGAAAAGTAAATTATGAGAGATTTTGAGCTTTTTAGGTACCAAAACTCAAAAACAAGTGATTAGCACTTTATATGGAAAAACAACTCTACCAAAAACTTTTACTTAAACATTTTTTCATATTGTAAAGTACCAAAAGTCAAAATGCATTGGAAGCCCCCTTTATCGGGAAACGAAACGACATTATCATCAACGTGTCTTTTCAGTGTTTTTGAACGTGTTAGACACCAAAACGATAAAAAAGCATGGAAAGTGCTCTATAAAGGAATAAAAAACAACATTACTAAAAACGTGTTTTATAGGTTCTTATGTACAGAAACGCTAAAACCCAAGCAAAACACACTTTATGGAGAAGCATAATAAATATTTCGTTGATAAATTACATTCAGGACAGTTAGGGAACATCCCTTACAGAAGAATAAGATCACAGAAAAATGGTCCTAAATAGATTACTGAGGTTAAAACACTACATAGGGCGAAAGAGAAGTATATATGAGATTAAAGACAGGGGAAGTGGTTTTAAGACCATAATATAATGAATTAGAAAAGTTAAGAGTTTAACAAGGAAAGCTAAAAATAGTTATGAATTAAAGGTAGCCAGCCAAGCGAAGATGGACCCCAAGGGATTTTATCAGGCATATAAGACGAAGAATAGAGAAACAATAGTTCCTTAAAGACAGCAGAATGGAACCTGCTTAGTTGTTGGGAGGAGATTAGTAATATTGTGAACGAGTATTTCTTAACTATCTTTGCCCAGGAAAACATGCAGAATTTGCCGAATAGTGAGAAGATATTTAGAGTAGAAGAGAATGAGAAGCTGAGAGATATTACCATAACTAAAGAGATAGTGGAACAGGAGATAGATAAGCTGAAAAGCTCAAGTCACCAGGACCAGATGAAATATATTCCAGAGTATTTAAGAATTGGAAAAAGGTTATAAGTAATCTGGATAAGGTCATGGCCAAGCGGCAGGCGACAGAGTGTTGTAATAAACGGCTCTAAATCCGAGTGGGGTCAAGTAATTAGTGGGGTGACAAAGAGATTATTAGTATTAGGGCCTATGTTGTTTGTAATATATGTCAATGACTTGGATAGTGGAATTAGTAGTGTTGTTAGTAAATTTGCGGATGACACGAGAGTATGTAGATTAATTAGGTCAGAATCGCATACCATCGACTTGCAGGCAGATTTGGATGGAATAAACGAATGGACAGACAGATGGCAAATGCATTTTAATATCAACAAATGCAAAGCACTAAGTAGAAGTGCAAAGCGTAAGTAGAAGAAACCCACACAGTAGTTACACAATGAACAACCAAGTTCTGGTAGGTTCAGGGTAAGAAAAAGATTTGAGATTTAAAGTTAGCTCTGAACTCCGTCTAAGAAAGTAATGCAAAGAGGCCAGAAACAAAGCAAATAGTGTATTATGATTCATTTTCAGGAGTGCTAAAAGTAAAGCTCCCGAAGTAATATTAAAGTTACATTTAGCGCTGGTCAGACTTCATCTAGACTACGCTGTCCTATTCTGGTCACCACATCACAGGAAGGATAAAGGTCTATTAGAATCACTTCAAAGGAGAATGACTAAAAGGATACAGGGGATGAGGAGTATTCCTTACGAAGCGAGATTCAAGCTGTTAAATTTACATTCTTTAGAGAGACGTAGGTTAAGAGTAGACCTGAGAGAAGTCTTTAAGTGGTATATGGGTTATAACAAGGGGAACATAAGGAAAATTCTTAGAATCTGTAACCATGATAGAACAAGAAAAATAGAACATCAAGTTTTCAGGTTTGAGCCTGAAAACTTGATGTTCAAAAAGGAAACAGGAAGGAATTGGTTTTCAAATACAGTATTAGATGATTGGAACGTACTTAGTAATCAAGCTGTTAGTGCTGAGGCATTTGGCAACTGTAAGAGAAAATTACACATTTATAGATGGGGATGATAGGTGGAAATACGTAGGCATATTTCATACAAGTACTGCCACGTGTAGGCCTGATGCCTTCTTGCATATTTACTTATTTCTTATGTTCTTATGTTCTTATTACCAAAAGCGTGTATTTTCAGTGTTTTTCAGCTATTCCGTGAAAAATAAAATGCCAAAATGCATGCAAAGCACCCTAAATGAGGAAAAAAAGGGACATTACGAGAAACGTGCATTATAAGTGTTTTTGAGATTCTTAGATACCAAAACGCTGAAACTCATCAATAACACTCTTAATTGAGAAACAGAACAATCTTACCAAATGCGTGTATTTTGAGTGTTTTTCACATTCTTGGTTACCAAAACCCCAAATTGCATACGAAACTAGCTTTATGTGGAAAGAAAAAAAAAAAAGACATTTCCAGAGAAGTGTCTTTTGAGTGTTTTTGAGCGTGTTAGGCAATAAAGCACTAAAGAGCAGGGCAATCACATTACATGGGAATAAAACAAACGTTTACCAAGAACTTGCCTTTAAGTGTTTTTGAGCTCCTAACATACCAAAACGCTAAAACGCATGCAAAACACCCTTTATGAAGAAACAGAATAACATTACCAAAAACATGTATTTTTGTAAATTACTGAAAACGTGTCTTTTCTGTGTTTTACGTAAAAAACGCTAAAACGGATGCAAACAGACCAATATGAAGAAATAGAATAACATTACCAAAAAGGTATATTTTAAGTGTTTTTGAGCTTGTAACCAAAAAAAAAAAATGCAAAAAATGGATGCAAGGCACTCTATATTTGGAAACAAAAAGACATTACGAGAAACGTGTATAATAAGTATTTTATAGTTTCACAAGAACCACGAAGCAAAAAACGCAAAAACTAGTGTATATGGAGAAGTTTCTTAGATACCAAAATGCTGAAACTCCTGAAAACTCCTTAATTAAGAAACAGAATAACATTACTAAATGCGTGTATTTCGTGATTTTTTCACATTCTTAGTTATCAAAACCCCAAATTAGATGCGAAACTAGCTTTATGTGAGGAAAAAAATGACATTACCAGAAAAGTGTCTTTTGAGGGTTTTTGAGAGAGTTAGGCAATAAAGCACTAAAAAGCAGGGCAATCACATTACATGGGAATAAAACAAACGTTTACCAAGAACTTGCCTTTAAGTGTTTTTGAGCTCCTAACATACCAAAACGCTAAAACACATGTAAAACACCCTTTATGGAGAAACTGATTAACATTACCAAAAACATGTATTTTGAGTGTTTTTGATCATGTTACCTCTAAAAACGCTTAAATACATGCAAAGAACCCTATGTCTGGGAAACAAAAGTACATTACGAGAAACGTGTATTATGCGTGTTTTTAAGTTCCATAAGAACCAAAAAGCTAAAACCTCTTTATAGAGAAAAAAATAAAGAAATAATTAAAAAATAGGATTTTTTTTTTTTTTGCTATTCTTCTTCATAGGTACTGAGATGCCAAAATTCTGGCAAAATTCAGGGAAATTATGTGTAAAAAGAACATGATCAAAAAAGTTAATTTTAGCTTTTTTTCGGGCTGTTATGTACCAAACTATGAAGTGCATGCAAAGCCAACTATATGGGGAAATTACGAGAAACCTGTGTTTCTAGTGTTTTTCAGCATGTTAGTCACCAAAACAATAAACAATATTGAAGTCATTCTATGTGGGAATTCAAAACAAAATTATTTTAAACGTGTCTTTTTCGTGTTTTACGTAGAAAAACGCTAAAACGGATACAAACCAACCAATATTAAGAAATAGAATAAGATTACCATAAAGGTATAATTTGATTGTTTTTTGAGCTTTTTACTTACAAAAAACGCGAAAATAGATGCAAAGCTCTCTGTATTGGTTAACAAAAGGACATTACGAGAAACGTGTATAATGAGTGTTTTATAGATTCTCAAGAATCACAAGGCAAAAAAAGCAAAAACTCATATATATGGAGAAGTTTCTTAGATACCAAAATGCTGATACTCCTGAATAACACTCTTAATTGACAAACAGAACAACCTTACCAAATGCGTGTATTTTGAGTGTTTTTCACATTCTTAGTTACCAAAACCCCAAATTTTATGTGAAAGTAGCTTTATGTGGGAAAAAAATGACATTACCAGAAAAGTGTCTTTTAAGTGTATTTTTTAGCATGATAGGCAATAAAGCACTAAAAAGCAGGGCAATCACATTACATGGGAATAAAACTAACTTTTACTAAGAACTTGCCTTTAAGTGTTTTTGAGCTCCTTATATACCAAAACGCTAAAACGAATGCAAAACACCCTTTATGGAGAAACAGAATAACATTACCAAAAACATGTATTTTGAGTGTTTTTGATCATGTTACCTATAAAAACGCTTAAATACATGCAAAGAACCTTATGTTTGGGAAATTAAAGGACATTTCGAGAAACATGTATTACCAGTGTTTTTAAGTTCTTTAAGTACCATTTAGCTAAAACCCATAAATAAAACTGTTTATAGAAAAAAAAAATAAAAAGATAGGAATTTATTAATTTTTTTTTGTTATTCATCTTCAGAGGTACCAAGATGCCAAAATTCTGGCAAAATTCAGGAAAATTATGTGAAAAAAGAAAATTATGAAAAAAAAATAATTTTAGCTTTTTTTTTCGGATTGTGATGTACCAAACCCTAAAGTGCATGCAAAGCCACCTATCTGGGGAAATTTAACGACTTTACAAGAAAACTGTCTTTTGAGTGTTTTTCAGCATATTAGGCACCAAAACGATATATAATATGGAAGTCCCTCAATATGGGAATCCATCACAAAATTACTGAAAAGTGTCTTTTCAGTGTTTTACGTACGAGTACAAAAACCCTAAAACGGATGCAAACCAACGAATATGAAGAAATAGAATAACATTACCAAAAAAGGTATATTTTCAGTGTTTTTGAGCTTCTTATCTAGAAAAAAACGCGAAAATGGATAGAAAGCACTCTACATAGGAGGAGGCAGTAGACACCTGCCGAAACGATAATTACTCCCAGTGAGGTCTAAAGCACTGTTCAGGGGGTGCTGTGAACTTATCATTAAACCCAGCTGTGACCTCACTGAACGTTTCCCTTTGTGTCTCACAACACAAGGGGGTAGTCACAGCCTGCCCTCTAAAGACAACTCTCTTCCTCCACACAAAACTACAAGCACCTAATAACACACACACCCTTCACTCCAAAAATTTTAAAATCATGGCGACTCCTACACCAGCCTCGGAGTCCCCATCTGGGGAGGGGACCATAAATGTCCCCAGGTCGGACTGCCTTTCCGTCGACGACCCTAAGTGTCTTGACACCCCCCTCAACTTTTTCTTCATTAACTTCTGCAACATTCGCGGTCTAAGATCTAATTTTCAATCTGTAGAACACCACCTCTCCTCTTCTAAACCTCATCTTCTTTTCCTCACTGAAACTCAGGTGTCTGAGGCAACTGACAGTAGCCCCTTTTCTGTTCCCTCCTACTTTCTCTATCCTCATTTTCGATCCAAAGCTGGATGCTGCGTTTATGTGCGCAATGACTTAACCTGCTCTCGTGCCCACGCTCTTGAATCTTCCGAGTTTTCCACCATCTGGCTACGACTACAG
The DNA here is from genome assembly GCF_035594125.1 of Scylla paramamosain. Classification (NCBI taxonomy): domain Eukaryota; kingdom Metazoa; phylum Arthropoda; class Malacostraca; order Decapoda; family Portunidae; genus Scylla; species Scylla paramamosain. The sequence goes on from NC_087185.1 coordinate 9,611,055, forward strand.
AGTCATTCTCATACTAAATTTATCTGTGCTGTATACCTCTCTCCTAACTCCTCTGACTATAAGAAATTCTTTGACTACTTAACTTCCAAAGTGGAGCACATTCTGACCCTCTTCCCTTTTGCAGAGATCTCCATTCTTGGAGACTTCAATGTTCACCACCAGCTTTGGCTTTCCTCTCCCTTCACTGACCATCCTGGTGAACTAGCCTACAACTTTGCTATCCTCCATGACCTAGAGCAATTGGTGCAACACCCTACTCGTATTCCTGACCGTCTTGGAGATACGCCCAACATTCTTGACCTTTTCCTGACCTCTAATCCTTCTGCTTATGCTGTCACCCTTTCTTCTCCGTTGGGCTCCTCCGATCACAATCTCATATCTTTATCTTGTCCTATCACTCCAATCCCTCCTCAGGATCCCCCTAAGCGAAGGTGCCTCTGGCGTTTTGCCTCTGCTAGTTGGGGGGACCTTTTTGTGGTGGCCCACAAAAGGTACTTAAGCCTTCCTTCACCAGAATCTCATGCACTTTATATTTCTGCCCGGAACCATGCCAAGTCTGTTCTCCAACTAGCCAAAAACTCCTTCATTAACAGAAAATGTCAAAACCTTTCAAGATCTAACTCCCCTCGTGATTTCTGGCATCTAGCCAAAAATATCTCCAATAACTTTGCTTCTTCTTCTTTCCCTCCTCTACTTCAACCAGATGGCACCACTGCTATCACATCTATTTCTAAAGCTGAACTCTTTGCTCAAACCTTTGCTAAAAACTCTACCTTGGACGATTCTGGGCTTGTTCCTCCCTCTCCTCCACCCTCTGACTACTTCATGCCTCGTATTAAAATTCTTCGTAATGATGTTTTCCATGCCCTCGCTGGCCTAAACCCTCAGAAGGCTTATGGACCTGATGGGGTCCCTCCTATTGTTCTCCGAAACTGTGCCTCCGTGCTTGCACCTTGCCTAGTCAAACTCTTTCAGCTCTGTCTGTCAACATCTACCTTTCCTTCTTGCTGGAAGTTTGCCTACATTCAACCTGTTCCTAAAAAGGGTGACCGCTCTAATCCCTCAAACTACCGTCCTATTGCTTTAATTTCCTGCTTATCTAAAGTTTTTGAATCTATCCTCAACAGGAAGATTCTTAAACATCTATCACTTCACAACCTTCTATCTGATCGCCAGTATGGGTTCCGTCAAGGCCGCTCTACTGGTGATCTTCTGGCTTTCCTTACTGAGTCTTGGTCATCCTCTTTTAGAGACTTTGGTGAAACTTTTGCTGTTGCCTTGGACATATCAAAAGCCTTTGATAGAGTCTTTTCCGTGTTTTAAGTAGAAAAATGCTAAAACGGACGCAAACCAACCAACATGAAAAAATAGAATAAGATTACCAAAAAGGTATATTTTGAGTATTTTTGAGCTTTTTACAAAAAACGCGAAAATGGATGGAAAGCTCTCTATATTGGTTAACAAAAGGACATTACGAGAAACTTGTATAATGAGTGTTTTATAGATTCTCAAGAAGCACAAGGCAAAAAACGCAAAAACTCGTATATATGGAGAAGTTTCTTAGATACCAAAATGGTGAAACTCCTGAATAACACTCTTAATTGAGAAACAGAACAACCTTACCAAATGCGTGTATTTTGAGTGTTTTTCACATTCTTAGTGACCAAATCCCCATATTGCATGTGAAAGTAGCTTTATGTGGGAAAAAAATTACATTACCAGAAAAGTGTCTTTTAAGTGTTTTATTTTTTTTTTTTTTTAGCAAGATAGGCAATAAAGCACTAACAAGCAGGGCAATCATATTACATGGGTATAAAATCAACTTTTACCAAGTGTTTTTTCTAAGCGTTTTTGAGCTCATATACTAAAACGCTAAAACGCATGCAAAACACCCTTTATTTTGAAACAGAATAAAATTAACAAAAACATGTATTTTAAGTGTTTTTGATCATGTTACCTATAAAAACGCTTAAATACATGCAAATAATCTTATGTTTGGGAAATTAAAGGACATTTCGAGAAACGTGTATTATGAGTGTTTTTAAGTTCTTTAAGTACCAAAAAGCTAAAACCAACAAATAACACTCTTTATAGAGAAAATGATAAATAAATAAAAAAAATAGGATTTTTTTTTATTCATCTTCATAGGTACCGAGATGCCAAAATTCTGCCAAAATTCAGGGAAATTATGTAAAAAAAGAACATTATGAAAAAAATTAATTTTAGCTTTTTTTTCGGACTGTTATGTACAAAACCCTAAAGTGCATGCAAAGCCACCTATATGGGGACCTTATCAGAAACCTGTCTTTTGTGTTTTTTTTCAGCATGTTGGCCACCAAAACGATAAATAATATGGAAGTGACTCAATATGGGAATCCATCACAAAATTACAGAAAAAGTGTCTTTTCGGAGTTTTACGTAGAAAAACGCTAAAACGGATGCAAACCAACGAATATGGAGAAAAAGAATAATAGTACCAAAAAGGTATATTTTGAGTTTTTTTTGAGCTTCTTACCTTCAAAAAACTCAAAAATGGATGGAAAGCATTATATATTGGGATACAAAAGGACATTACGAGAAACGTGTATAATGAGTGTTTTATAGTTTCACAACAGCCACAAGGCAAAAATCGCAAAAAGTCGGTGTATATGGAGAAGTTTCTTAGATAATAAAATGCTGAAACTCAGGAATAACACTCTTAATTGAGAATACAGAACAACCTTACCAAATGCATGTATTTTGATTGCTTTTCACATTCTTAGTTACCAAAACCAAAAATTGCATGCAAAACTAGCTTTATGTGGGAAAAAAATGACATTACCAGAAAAGTGTCTTTTGAGTGTTTTTGAGCGTGATAGGCAATAAAGCAGTAAAAATGGGGCAATCACATTATATGGGAATAAAACCAACTTTTACCAAGAACCTGCCTTTACGTGTTTTTGAGCTTCTTACACACTAAAACGCTAAAACGCATGCAAAACACCCTTTGTGGAGAAACAGAATAACATTACCAGAAACATGTATTTTGAGTGTTTTTGATCATGTTACCTATAAAAACGCCTAAATACATGCAAAGATCCCTATGTTTTGAAAATGAAAGGTTGTTACGAGAAACGTGTATTATGAGTTTTTTTTAAGTTCGTTATGTATGAAAAAGCTAAAACCCACAAATAACACTCTTTATAGAGTGTTTTCTTACCTAACAATGTGAAAAACACTCAAAAAGCACATTTTTGTAATCCTGTTCTTTTCTCCATATAGAGTGCCCTTCAAATAGGTCAAATAGGTCTTGGTACCTTAGAAATAAAAAAAAAACTCATAATAAAAGTTTCTTCTAATGTCTTTTCGATTTTCCTTGCAAAGTATTTTGCATGCATTTATGTTTCTTTTTATACGTAAAAAGAAAAAAAAATGTTTATGGTAATAAAGGGTGTTTTGCATACATCTCAGCGTTATGGTACGTAAGTAGCTAAAAATACCCAAAAGATAAATTTTTGGTTGTGTTGTTCTTTCATATAGGTAACTTTAAATGCTTTTTATAACTTTCGTACCTAACACGTTCATCAACACTCAAAAGACATGTTTCTGGAAATGTCGTTTCATTTTCCCATAGATGGTGCTCTGGAGGCATTTTGACGTTTTGGTACATAAGATTGTGAAAAACACTCAAAATAAACGTTTTTGGTAATGTTCTGTTTTTCCATATACAGTGGTACTAAATAGTTTTCGCGTTTGGTACCTAAGACGCTCAAAAACACTAATAATACATCTTTCTCGTAATGTCTTTTATTTTATCCATATTGGGTGATTTCCATGCATTTTGGCGTTTTGTTGCGTAACATTGTGAAAAAAAAACACTCAAAATATACGTTTTCGGTAATGTTCTTCTGGTTCTTCATATATAATGTTATACATGCGTTTATGCATTTTGCTACCTAAGAATCTCAAAACACTGATAAATGAAGAGTCTTTTTATTTCTTTTCCTATCGCCATTTAGCATACTTTGCATGCATTTTTGCTTTTTTTTTTTATATGTAAGAAGCTAAAAAAATCAAAATATACGTTTCTGGTAATATCATTGTGTTTCTCAATAAAATGTGCTTTGCATGCATTTTAGCGTTTTGGTACGTAAGTAGCTGTAAAAACTCTCAAAAGACACGCTTTTAGTAATGTTTTGCTTTTCCAAATAGGGAGCTTTTGTTGCTTTTTAGCGTTTTGGTATCTAGTATTGTTGTTTCTCCAAAGAGAGTATTATTCATGCATTTTCGCGTTTTGGTACCTAAGAAGCTCAAAAACGCTCTTAATATAAGTTTCTCATAATGTCTTTGGTTACTTTTTTTTTGCGTAACAAGCTCAAAATATTGAAAATACATGCTTTTTTGGTAATGTTATTCAGTTTTTCCAAAAAAAAGGCGTTTTGGATGCGTTTAAGTGTTTTTGTATGTAAGTAGCTCATAAGCACTGAAAAGAAAAGTTTTTGTAATCTTTTGTTTTCTCCTATAGGGTGCTTTCCTTGGTTTTTAGCTTCTTGGTACCTAACACGCTCATAAACACTGAAAGAACTTGTTTTTGGAAATGTTTCCTTTCCCCATATAGTATGCTTTGCATGCATTTTCGCGTTGCGGTACCTAATAACGTGAAAAAAGCCTTAAAACACAAGTTTGGTTAATCTTGTTCTGTTTCTCCATATAGAGTATTATTCATACGTTTTAGTGTTCTGGTACCTATGAAGCTCAATACCACTCAAAATATATGTTTCTTTTAATGTTTTCTTTTCCCCTTTTAGGGTTATTTGCATGTATTTTATCGTTTTTGTACGTAAAAGGCGCAAAATCTCTCAAAATGCATGTTTTTGGTAAAGCTGTTGAGTTTCTCCATAAAGTGTGTTTTGCAACCGTTTTAGCGGTTTGGTACGTAAGTAGCTCAAGACAATGTTTTCCCATTTACGGTACTTTCCATGCTCTTTAAGAGCTTTTTGTGCCTAACACACTTATAAACTCTCAAAAGACATGTTTCTAGAAATGTCGTTTATTTTCCCCATATCGGGTGCTTTACATTCATTTTGGCGTTTTGATACATACCAACACTAAATACACTTAAAATACACGTTTTCTCCATACAGAATGCAAATCATACGTTTTATTGTTTTGGTACCTAATAAGCCAAAAAAAAAAAAAAAAAAAACTCATAATACTGGTTTCTCTTAATGTCTTTTCGTTTTCTTATATAGGGTACTTTATATGCATTTTGACGCTTTTGTACATAACAAGCTCAAAAATTGCTGAAAATGCTCGTTTTTGGTAATGTTTTTATGTTTCTGCAGGAAGGGTGTTTTGCATGTTTTATCGTTGTGGTACATTATAAATTTAAAAACTTCCAAACACGTGAAAAGTCACTTTGTTGGTTATTTGTTTTTCCCTTCCAACATAGTGCTCTTTTCATACTTCTTAGTGTTTTGGTGCCTAAACACGTAGAAACACTCTCAAAAGAGAGGTTTCTTGTAATGTCGTTTTGTGTCGTCTTTTAGAGGTCTTTGTATGTATTTTTGCGTTTTGGTACCTAATAATATGAAAACCACTCAAAATATATATTTTCATTCGTGTTGTTTTGTTTCTCCATATAGAATACTATTAAGGTGCCTTTGTGTTTGGTACCTAAAATGCTGAAAAGCTCTCATAATACACGTTTCTCGAAATGTCTTCGTTTCCCGGCATAGGGAACTTTGCATACATTTCGGCGTTATTCTACTTATATACCTCAAAAACATTGAAAATATATATTTTTTTTGTATTGTTATTTTGTTTCTCCATAAAGCGTGTTTTGCGTCTGTTCAAGCGTTTTGATATAGAAGTAGCTCAAAAACACTAAAAAAAAAAAATATATTTTTTTTGTAATTTTGTTTTCTACTTCCATATAGGATGCTTTCCATTTCAATTTTTTTTGAGTTTTGGTGCCTAACACGCTCATAAACACTAAAAAATTCATGTTTCTGGAAATTTCGTTTCGTTTCTCCCATAGATTGCACTTTGCATGAATTTCGACGTTTTGGTACATAACATTGTGAAAACAAACAAAATACACGTTTTTAGTAATGTTGCTCTGTTACTCCATATAGAGTGGTATTCATGCATTTTCGTATTTTTCAACCTAATAAGGTGAAAAACACTTATAATATACGTTTCTCGTAATGTCTTTTCGTTTCCCCATATTGGGAACTTTACATGAATTTTGAATTTTTTTACGTAATTAGCTTAAAACATTAAAAATACACGTTTTCTTGTTTCTCCATAAAAGGTGTTTTGCATGCGCCTTTGCGTTTTAGCATGTAAGTAGCTCAAAACAATGAAAAGACTTTTTTGTAATGTTTTGTTTTCCCATGTATGGTTCTTTCCTTGCTTTTTAGCATTTTGGTACCTAATATGCTTACAAACACTGAAAAGACACGTTTCTAGAAGTGTCGTATTTTCCCTCATATATGATGCTTTGCATGCATTTTAGCGTCTTTGTTTCTCCATATTGAGTGCTATTCACTCGCTTTGGCGTTTTGGTACCTAATAAGTTGAAAACACTCATACTGCACGTTTCTCGTAATGTACTTTCGTATCCATATATAGTGCACTTTGCATGCATTTTGGCACTTTTGTACGTGACAAGCTTAAGAAATAAAATGAAATACTAGTTTCTGGTAAGGTTATTTGTTTTTTCCATGAAGGGTATTTTGCAAGCATTTCAGCGTTTTTGTACGTTAGTAGCTGAAAAATACCCCCAAAAATAAGTTTTTTGGGGAATGTTGTTTTTTGCTTTTCCAGTATAGGGAAGTTTTCATGCTTTTTACTGTTTTGTAGTAAACAAGTTCATATACACATATGCATGGAAAAAAAAAAAAAACTACTTTGCCAAAAACATGTCTTTTGAGTTTTTTTTTTTTTTTCAGCTTCTTACGTACCAAGAAGGTAAAATGCATGAAATCACACTTTATGGAAAAACAGAATAATATCACCAAAAAGAAATCATTTGAGAGTTTCTCAGCTTGTTAGGAAGAAAAACGCCATAATGTATGTAAAGTATTCTATATGAAGAATGAAAAAGACATTACGAGAAACGTGTATTATGAGTAAATTTGAGCTTCTTAGGTAGCAAAATGTGAAAACGCATGAATAGCACTCTGTATGGATAAACATAACAACATTACCAAAAACGTGTATTTTGAGTGTTTTTTCAAAAGTACACTATATATGGATACGAAAGTACGTTACGAAAAACGTGCAGTATGAGTGTTTTCAACTTATTAGGTACCAAAACGCTAAAGCGAATGAATATATGGAGAAACAAAAACGCTAAAATGCATGCAAAGCATCATATATGAGGGAAAATACGACACTTCTAGAAACGTGTCTTTTCAGTGTTTGTAAGCGTATTAGGTACCAAAACGCTAAAAAGCAAATAAAGAACCATACATGGGAAAACAAAACATTACAAAAAAAGTCTTTTCATTGTTTAGAACTACTTATATACTAAAACGCAAAGGCGCATGCAAAACACCTTTTGTGGAGAAACGGGAAAACGTGTATTTTTAGTGTTTTAAGCTAATTACGTAAAAAATTGTCAAAATTCATGTAAAGTTCCCAATATGGGGAAACGAAAAGACATTACGAGAAACGTATACTATAAGTGTTTTACACCTTATTAGGTTGAAAAATACGAAATTGCATGAGTACCACTCTATATGGAGTAACAGAGCAACATTACTAAAACCGTGTATTTTGTTTGTTTTCACAATGTTATGTACCAAAACGTCGAAATTCATGCAAAGTGCAATCTATGGGAGAAACGAAACGAAATTTCCAGAAGCGTGAATTTTGAGTGTTTATGAGCGTGTTAGGCACCAAACTCTAAAAAATAAAAATGGAAAGCATCCTATATGGGAATACAAAACAAAATTACCAAAAAAAAATGTAGTTTTTTAGTGTTTTGAGCTACTTTTATATCAAAACGCTTGAACAGACGCAAAACATGCTTTATGGAGAAACAAAATAACAATACAAAAAAAAATATATATTTTTTCAGTGTTTTTGAGGTATGTAAGTAGAAAAACGCCGAAATGTATGCAAAGTTCCCTATGCCGGGAAACGAAGACATTTCGAGAAACGTGTATTATGAGAGCTTTTCAGCTTTTTAGGCACGAAACACAAAGGCACCTTAATAGTACTCTATATGGAGAAACAAAACAACACGAATGAAAATATATATTTTGAGTGGTATATTATTAGGTACCAAAACGCAAAAATACATGCAAAGACTTCTAAAAGACGACACAAAACGACATTACAAGAAACCTATCTTTAGAGAGTGTTTCTACGTGTTAGGCACCAAAACACTAAGAAGTATGAAAAGAGCACTATGTTTGAAAGGAAAAAGAAATAACGTGACTTTTCACGTGTTTGGAAGTTTTTAAATTCATAATGTACCACAACGATAAAACATGCAAAACACCCTTCCTGCAGAAACAAAAACATTACCAAAAACGAGCATTTTTAGCGATTTTTGAGCTTGTTATGTACAAAAGCGTCAAAATGCATATAAAGTACCCTATATAAGAAAACGAAAAGGCTTTAAGAGAAACTAGTATTATGTTTTTTTTTTTTTTTTTTTTAGCTGATTAGGTACCAAAACGATAAAACGTATTCATTCAGTTTGAAGAAAACGTGTATTTTAAGTGTATTTAGCTTTGTTAGGTATCAAAACGCCAAAATGCATGCAAAGCACCCGATATGGGGAAAATAAACGACATATCCAGAAACATATCTTTTGAGAGTTTATAAGTGTGTTAGGCACAAAAAGCTCTTAAAGAAGCATGGAAAGTACCGTAAATGGGAAAACATTAAGTGTTTTAAGTTACTTACGTACCGCTACAACGGTTGCAAAACACACTTTATGGAGAAATTCAACAGCTTTACCAAAAAACATGCATTTTGAGAGATTTTGAGCCTGTTACATACAAAAATGATAAAATACGTGCAAATAACCCTAAAAGGGGAAAAGAAAACATTAAAGGAAACGTATATTTTGAGTGGTATTGAGCTTCATATGTACCAGAACACTAAAACGTATTATATGGAGAAACAGAACAAGATTTACCAAAACTTGTGTTTTAAGGCTTTTTTCACGTTATTAGGTACCGCAACGCGAAAATGCATACAAAGCATACTATATGGGGAGAAAAAACATTTCCAGAAACAAGTTCTTTCAGTGTTTATGAGCGTGTTAGGTACCAAGAAGCTAAAAACCAAGGAAAGCACCCTATAGGAGAAAACAAAAAATTACAAAAACTTTTCTTTTCAGTGCTTATGAGCTACTTATATACAAAAACACTTAAACGCATCCAAAACGCCCTTTTTTGGGGAAAAACTGAATAACATTACCAAAAAAGCATGTATTTTCAATGTTTTGAGCTTGTTACGCAAAAAAAAAAGTAACCAAAGACATTATGAGAAACTTATATTAAGAGCGTTTTTGAGCTTCTTAGGTACCAAAACGCGAAAATGCATGAATAATACTCTCTTTGGAGAAACACAACGATACTAGATACCAAAACGCTAAAAAGCAATAAAAGCTCCCTATTTGGAAAAGCAAAACATTACCAAAAGCGTGTCTATTGAGAGTTTTCACAGCTACTTACGTACCAAAACGCTAAAATGCATGCAAAGCACATTTTATGGAGAAACAGAATAACATTACCAGAAACGTGTATTTTGATTTTTCTAGCTTCTTACGTATAAAAAAAAAAAAAAGCAAAAATGCATGCAAAGTATGCTAAATGGCGATAGGAAAAGAAATAAAAAGACACTTCATTTATCAGTGTTTTGAGATTCTTAGGTAGCAAAATGCATAAACGCATGTATAACATTATATATGAAGAAACAGAAGAACATTACCGAAAACGTATATTTTGAGTGTTTTTTCACATTGTTACGCAACAAAACGTCAAAATACATGGAAATCACCCAATATGGATAAAATAAAGGACATTACGAGAAAGATGTATTATTAGTGTTTTTGAGCGTCTTAGGTACCAAACGCGAAAACTATTTAGTACCACTGTATATGGAAAAACAGAACGTTACCAAAAACGTTTATTTTGAGTGTTTTTCACAATTTTATGTACCAAAACGTCAAAATGTCTCCAGAGCACCATCTATGGGAAAATGAAACGACATTTCCAGAAACATGTCTTTTGAGTGTTGATGAACGTGTTAGTTACGAAAGTTATAAAAAGCATTTAAAGCTACCTATATGAAAGAGCAATAGAACCAAAAAATTTATCTTTTGGGTATTTTCAGCTACTTACGTACCATAACGCTGAGATGTATGCAAAACACCCTTTATTACCATAAACATTTTTTTTTCTTTTTACATATAAAAAGAAACATAAATGCATGCAAAATACTTTGCAAGAGGAAACGAAAAGACATTAGAAGAAACTTTTATTATGAGTGTTTTTTTTTATTTCTAAGGTACCAAGACCTATTTGACCTATTTGAACTGCACTCTATATGGAGAAAAGAACAAGATTACAAAAATGTGTTTTTTCAGTGTTTTTCACATTGTTAGGTAAGCAAACACTCTATAAAGAGTGTTATTTTTGGGTTTTAGCTTTTTCATACATAACGAACTTAAAAACTCATAATAGACGTTTCTTGTAACATCCTTTCATTTTCAAAACATATGGTTCTTTGCATGTATTTAAGGCGTTTTTATAGGTATTATGATCAAAAACACTCAAAATACATGTTTTTGGTAATGTTATTCTGTTTGTCAACAAAGAGGGTTTTGCATGCGTTTTAGCGTTTTGGTATGTAAAAAGCTCAAAAACACGTTAAGGCAAGTTCTTGGTAAAAGCTGGTTTTCTTCCCATATAATGTGATTGCCCTCCTTTTTACTGTTTTATTGCCTATCACGCTCAAAAACACTCAAAAGACACTTTTCTGGTAATGTCATTTTTTTCCCACATAAAGCTAGTTTTGCATGCAATTTTTGGTTTTGGTAACTAAGAATGTGAAAAGCACTCAAAATACATGCATTTGGTAAGGTTGTTCTGTATTCTCAATTAAGAGTGTTATTTCTGAGTTTCAGCATTTTGGAATCTAAGAAACTTCTCCATATACACCGAGTTTTTGCGATTTTTGCCTTGTGGCTGTTGTGAAACTATAAAACACTCATTATACACGTTTCTCGTAATGTCCTTTTGTATCCTTTTTGTAATTATATTTGTATATATAGAGTGCTTTCCATCCATTTTTGCGTTTTTTTAAGGTAAGAAGCTCAAAAATACTCAAAATATACCTTTTTGGTACTATTATTCTATTTCCCCATATTCGTTGGTTTGCATCCGTTTTAGCGTTTTTCTACGTAAAACACTGAAAAGACACGTTTTCAGTAATTTTGTGATGGATTCCCACATTGAGTGAATTCCATATTATTTATCGTTTTGGTGCCTAACATGCTGAAAAAAAACACAAAAGACAGGTTTCTGATAAGGTCGTTTAATTTCTTTGCATGCACTTTAGGCTTTGCATGCACTTTAGGGTTTGGTACATAACAGTCCGAAAAAAAGCTAAAATTAACTTTTTTTCATATTGTTCTTTTTTCACATAATTTCCCTGAATTTTGGCAGAATTTTGGCATCTCGGTAACTATAAAGACGAATAAAAAAAATCCTATTTTTTTATTTATTTCTTTTTTTTCTCTATAAAGAGTGTTATTTGTGTGTTTTAGCTTTTTGGTACTTAAAGAACTTAAAAACACTCATAATACTCGTACACGTTTCTCGAAATGTCCTTTTGTTTCCCAAACATAAAATTCTTTTCATGTATTTAAGCGTTTTTATAACTAACATGATCAAAAACACTCAAAATACATGTTTTTGGTAATGTTATTCTGTTTCTAAATAAAGGGTGTTTTGCATGCGTTTTAGCGTTTTAGTATATAAGGAGCTCAAAAACACTTAGAAAAAACACTTGGTAAAAGTTAGTTTTATTCCCATGTAATATGATTGCCCTGCTTTTTAGTGTTTTATTGCCTATCATGCTAAAAAAAAAAAAAAAAACACTTAAAAGACACTTTTCTGGTAATGTCATATTTCTAACATAAAGCTACTTTCACCTGCAATATGGGGATTTGGTAACTAAGAATGTGAAAAACACTCAAAATACACGCATTTGGTAAGGTTGTTCTGTTTCTCAATTAAGAGTGTTATTCAGGAGTTTCACCATTTTGGTATCTAAGAAACTTCTCCATATATACGAGTTTTTGCGTTTTTTGCCTTGTGCTTCTTGAGAATCTATAAAACACTCATTATACAAGTTTCTCGTAATGTCCTTTTGTTAACCAATATGGAGAGCTTTCCATCCATTTTTGCGTTTTTTTGTAAAAAGCTCAAAAATACTCAAAATATACCTTTTTGGTAATCTTATTCTATTTTTTCATGTTGGTTGGTTTGTATCCGTTTTAGCATTTTTCTAATTAAAACACGGAAAAGACACGTTTTCAGTAATTTGTTTTGGATTCCCATATAGAATGACTTCCATACTATTTATTGTTTTGGTGAATAACATGCTGAAAAACACTAGAAACTCAGGATTCTCGTAAAGTCGTTTAATTTCCCCATATAGTTGGCTTTGCATGCACTTTAGGGTTTTGTGCATAAAAGTCAGAAAAAAAGCTAAAATTAACTTTTTTGATAATGTTCTTTTTTCATATAATTTGCCTGAATTTTGCCAGAATTTTGGGATCTGGGTACCTATGAAGAAGAATAAAAAAATCCTATTTATTTATCGTTTTTTTTCTCTATAAAGATGTTTTAGCTTTTTGGTACTCATGGAACTTAAAAACACTCATAATACACGTTTCTCGTAATGTCCTTTCGTTTCCCAGATATAGGGTTCTTTGCATGTATTTAAGCGTTTTTAGAGGTAACATGATCAAAAACACTCAAAATACATGTTTTTGGTAATGTTAATCTGTTTCTCTATAAAGGGTGTTTTGCATGCGTTTTAGCGTTTTGGTATATAAGGAGCTCAAAAACACTTAAAGGCAAGTTCTTGGTAAAAGATGGTTTTATTCCCATGTAATGTGATTGCCCTCCTTTTTAGTGCTTTATTGCCTAACATGTTCAAAAACACTCAAAAGACACTTTTCTGGTAATGTCATTTTTTTATCACATAAAGCTAGTTTTGCATGCAATTTGAGGTTTTGGTAACGAAGAATGTAAAAAACAGTTAAAATGCACGCATATCGTAGGGATGTTTTGTATTCTTAATTAAGAGTGTTATTAATGAGTTTCAGCATATTGGTATCTAAGAAACTTATCCATATACAAGAGTTTTTGCGTTTTTTGCCTTGTGGTTCTTGTGAAACTAAAAAAACACTCATTATACAAGTTTCTCGTAATGTCCTTTTTTATCTCAATATAGAGTGCTTTCTATCCATTTTTGCGTTGTTTTGTAGATAAGAAGCTCAAAAACACTGAAAATATAACTTTTTTGGTAATGTTATTCTATTTCTTCATATTCGTTGGTTTGCATCCGTTTAGGGTTTTTGTACGTAAAACACTGAAAAGACACTTTTTCAGTAATTTTGTGATGGATTCCCATATTGAGTGACTTCCATTTTATATATCGTTTTGGTGCCTAACATGCTGAAAAACACTCAAAAGACAGGTTTCTGGTAAAGTCGTTTAATTTCCCCATATAGGTGGCTTTGCATGCACTTTAGGGTTTGGTACATACCAGTCCGAAAAAAAAAAAGCTAAAATTATTTTTTTTTTCATAATTTTCTTTTTTCACATAATTTTCCTGAATTTTGCCAGAATTTTGGCATCTTGGTACCTATGAAGATGAATAACAAAAAAAATAAATAAATTCCTATCTTTTTATTTGTTTTTTTTTCTGTAAACAGTTTTATTTATGGGTTTTATCTAAATGGTACTTAAAGAACTTAAAAACACTCGTAATACATGTTTCTCGAAATGTCCTTTAATTTCCCAAACATAAGGTTCTTTGCATGTATTTAAGCGTTTTTATAGGTAACATGATCAAAAACACTCAAAATACATGTTTTTGATAATGTTATTCTGTTTCTCCATAAAGGGTGTTTTGCATTCGTTTTAGCGTTTTGGTATATAAGGAGCTCAAAAACACTTAAAGGCAAGTTATTAGTAAATGTTAGTTTTACTCCCATGTAATGTGATTGCCCTGCTTTTTAGTGCTTTATATCCTATCATGCTAAAAAATACACTTAAAAGACACTTTTCTGGTAATGTCACTTTTTTCCCACATAAAGCTACTTTCACATAAAATTTGGGGTTTTGGTAACTAAGAATGTGAAAAACACTCAAAATACACGCATTTGGTAAGGTTGTTCTGTTTCTCAATTAAGAGTGTTATTCAGGAGTTTCACCATTTTGGTATCTAAGAAACTTCTCCATATATATGAGTTTTTGCTTTTATTGCCTTGTGATTCTTAAGAATGTATAAAACACTCATTATACACGTTTCTCGTAATGTCCTTTTGTTTACCAATAGAGAGGGCTTTTCATCCATTTTCGCGTTTTTTGTAAGTGAAAAGCTCAAAAAACACTCAAATTATACCTTTTTGGTAATCTTATTCTATTTCTTCAGATTGGTTGGTTTGTATCCGTTTTAGCGTTTTTCTACGTAAAACACGAAAAAGACACGTTTAAAGTAATTTTGTTTTGGATTCCCACATAGAATGACTTCAATATTATTTATTGTTTTGGTGACTAACATGCAGAAAAACACTAGAAACACAGGTTTCTCGTAAAAACGTTTAATTTCGCCATATAGTTGGCTTTGCATGCACTTCATGGTTTGGTACACAACAGTCCGAAAAAAAAAGCTATAATTAACTTTTTTTTGTAATGTTCTTTTTACACATAATTTCCCTGAATTTTTCCAGAATTTTGGCATCTCAGTACCTATGAAGAAGAATAGCCAAAAAAAAAAAAAAATCCTATTTTTTAAATATTTTTTTATTTTATTTTTTTTTCTCTATAAAGAGGTTTTACCTTTTTGGTACTTATGAAACTTAAAAACATGCATAATACACGTTTCTCGTAATGTACTTTCGATTCCCAGACATAGGGTTCTTTGCATGTATTTAAGCGTTTTTAGAGGTAACATGATCAAAAACACTCAAAATACATGTTTTTGGTAATGTTAATCTGTTTCTCCATAAAGGGTGTTTTGCATGTGTTTTAGCGTTTTGGTATATAAGGAGTTAAAAAACACTTAAAGGCAAGTTCTTGGTAAAAGTTGGTTTTATTCCCATGTAATGTGTTTGCCCTCCTTTTTAGTGCTTTATTGCCTAACACGCTCAAAAACCCTCAGAAGACACTTTTCTGGTAATGTCATTTTTTTCCCACATAAAGCTAGTTTCGAATCTAATTTGGGGTTCTAGTAACTAAGAATGTGAAGAAAAACTCAAAATACACGCATTTAGTAGTTATTCTGTTTCTTAATTAAGAGTGTTATTCAGGAATTTCAGCATTTTGGTATCTAAGAAACTTCTCCATATACACTAGTTTTTCCGTTTTTTGCTTCGTGGTTCTAGTGAAACTATAAAATACTCATTATACACGTTTCTTGTAATGTCTTTTTGTTTCCCAATATAGAGTGCTTTGCATCCATTTTCGCGTTTTTTTTTTTTTTTTTTGGTTACAAGCTCAAAAACACTTAAAATATACTTTTTTGGTAATGTTATTCTATTTCTTTATATTGGTCTGTTTGCATCCGTTTTAGCGTTTTTTACGTAAAACACTGAAAAGACACGTTTTCAGTAATTTTGTTTAGGATTCCCATATAGAGTGACTTCCATATTATTTATCGTTTTGGTGCCTAACATGCTGAAAAACACTCAAAAGACAGTTTTCTTGTAAAGTCGTTTAATTTCCCCATATAGATGTCTTTGCATGCACTTTAAGGTTTGGTACATAACAGTCCGAAAAAAAAAGCTAAAATTAACTTTTTCGATAATGTTCTTTTATCCACATAATTTCCTTGAATTTTAACAGAATTTTGGCATCTCGGTACCTATGAAGATAAATAACAAAAAAAATATATATTATTTTCATTTATTTGATTTATTTATTTATTTTTTTGTTTTTTGTTTCTTTATAAAGAGTGTTATTTGTGAGTTTTAGCTTTTTGGTATTTAAGTAACTTAAAAACACTTATAATACACGTTTCTCGTAATGTCCTTTCGTTTCCCAAACATAGGATTCTTTGCATGTATTTAAGCGTTTTTTGTAATGTTATTGTGTTACTCCATAAAGGATTTTTTGCATTCGTTTTAGCATTTTGGTATGTAAGGAGCTCAAAAAAATTTAACGGCAAGTTCTTGGTAAAAGTTTGTTTTATTCACATGTAATGTGATTGTTCTTCTTTAAAGTACTTTATTGCCTAACATGCTCATAAACACTCAAAAGACATTTTCTGGCAGTATAATTTTCTCCCCACATAAACCTAGTTTCGCATGCAATTTCGTGTTTTGGTATTTAAGAATGTGAAAAACACTCAAAATACACGCATTTGGTAAGGTTGTTC
Source organism: Scylla paramamosain (assembly GCF_035594125.1). Lineage (NCBI taxonomy): Eukaryota > Metazoa > Arthropoda > Malacostraca > Decapoda > Portunidae > Scylla > Scylla paramamosain. Next base: position 9,627,678 of record NC_087185.1, read on the forward strand.
TGTATCTCAATCAAGAGTGTTATTCATGAGTTTCAGCATGTTAGTATCTAAGAAACTTTTGCCTTGTGGTTGTTGTGAAACTATAAAACACTCATTATACAGGTTTCTCGTAATGTCCTTTTGTTTCCCAATATAGAGTGCTTTGCATCCATTTTCGCGTTTTTTTGTAGGTAACAGGCTCAAAAACACTCAAAATATACCTTTTTGGCAATGTTATTCTATTTCTTCATATTGGTTTGTTTGCATCCGTTTTAGCGTGTTTCTACGTAAAACACTGAAAAGACAAGTGTTAAGTGATTTTGTTTTGGATTCACATATAGAGTGACTTCCATATTATTTACTGTTTTGGTGCCTACTATGCTGAAAAACACTAAAAAGACAGGTTTCTGGTAAACTCGTTTAATATCCCTATAGAGGTGGCTTTGCATGCAATTTAGGTTTTGGTACATAACTGTCCGAAAAAAAACCTAAAATTAACTTTTTTGATAATGTTCTTTTTTCCACATAATTTCCCTGAATTTTGCCAGAATTTTGGCATCTCGTTACCTATGAAGAAGAATTACAAAAAAAAAAAGAAAATTACTTTTTTTTGTTTGTTTCTCTATAAAGAGTGTTATTTGTGGGTTTTAGCTTTTTGGTGCTTAAGGAATTTAATAACATTCATAATACACGTTTCTCGTATTGTCCTTTTGTTTCCCAAACATAGGGTTATTTGCATGTATTTAAGCGTTTTTATAGGTAACATGATCAAAAACAATCAAAATACACGTTTTTGGTAATGTTATTCTGTTTCTTCATAAAGGGTGTTTTGCATGCGTTTTAGCGTTTTGGTATGTTAGGAGCTCAAAAACACTTAAAGGCAAGTTTTTGGGAAAAGTTGGTTTTATTCACATGTAATGTGATTGCCCTGCTTTTTAGTGCTTTATTGCCTAACACGCTCAAAAACACTGAAAAGACACTTCTCTGGAAATGTCTTTTTTTTTTTTCTTTCCACATAAAGCTAGTTTCGTATGCAATTTGGGGTTTTGGTAACCAAGAATGTGAAAAACACTCAAAATACACGCATTTGGTAAGATTGTTCTGTTTCTCAATTAAGAGTGTTATTGATGAGTTTCAGCGTTTTGGTATCTAAGAATCTCAAAAACACTTATAATGCACGTTTCTCGTAATGTCCCTTTTTTTTTCCTCATTTAGGGTGCTTTGCATGCATTTTGGCATTTTATTTTTCACGGAATAGCTGAAAAACACTGAAAATACACGCTTTTGGTAATAAGAACATAAGAACATAAGAAATAAGTAAATATGCAAGAAGGCATCAGGCCTACACGTGGCAGTACTTGTATGAAATATGCCTACGTATTTCCACCTATCATCGCCATCTATAAATGTGTAATTTTCTCTTACAGTTGCCAAATGCCTGAGGTCTAACAGCTTGATAACTAAGAACTTCCCAATCATCTAATACTGTATTTGAAAACCAATTCCTTCCTGTTTCCTTTTTGAACATCAAGTTTTTAGGCTCAAGCCTGAAAACTTGATGTTCTATTTTTCTTGTTCTATCATGGTGACAGATTCTAAGAATTTTCCTTATGTTTCCCTTGTTATAACCCATATACCACTTAAAGACTTCTCTGAGGTCCACTCTTAACCTACGTCTCTCTAAAGAATGTAAATTTAACAGCTTGAATCTCGCTTCGTAAGGAATACTCCTCATCCCCTGTATCCTTTTAGTCATTCTCCTTTAAAGTGATTCTAATAGACCTTTATCCTTCCTGTGATGTGGTGACCAGAATAGGACAACGTAGTCTAGATGAAGTCTGACCAGCGCTAAATGTAACTTTAATATTACTTCGGGAGCTTTACTTTTAGCACTCCTGAAAATGAATCATAATACACTATTTGCTTTGTTTCTGGCCACTTTGCATTGCTTTCTTAGACGGAGTTCGGAGCTAACTTTAAATCTCAAATTTTTTTCTTACCCTGAACCTACCAGAACTTGGTTGTTCATTGTGTAACTACTGTGTGGGTTTCTTTCTACTTACGCTAAGTGCTTTGCATTTGTTGATATTAAAATGCATTTGCCATCTGTCTGTCCATTCGTTCATCCTATCCAAATCTGCCTGCAAGTCGATGGTATGCGATTCTGACCTAATTAATCTACATACTCTCGTGTCATCCGCAAATTTACTAATAACACTACTAATTCCACTATCCAAGTCATTGACATATATTACAAACAACGTCGGCCCTAATACTAATAATCCCTTTGTCACCCCACTAATTACTTGACCCCACTCGGATTTAGAGCCGTTTATTACAACACTGCCGCCTGCCGCTTGGCCATGACCTTATCCAGATCACTTATAACCTTTTTCCAATTCTTAAATACTCTGGAATATATTTGATCTGGTCCTGGTGACTTGAACTTTTCAGCTTATCTATCTCCTGTTCCACTATCTCTTTAGTTATGGTAATATCTGTCAGCTTCTCATTCTCTTCTACTCTAAATATCTTCTCACTATTCTGCAAAATCTGCATGTTTTCCTGGGCAAAGACAGTTAAAAAATACTCGTTCACAATTTTACTAATCTCCTCCCAAGAACTAAGCAGGTCCCATTCTGCTGTCTTTAAGGACCTATTGTTTCTCTATTCTTCGTCTTATATGCCTGATAAAATCCCTTGGGGTCCATCTTCGCTTCGCTGGCTACCTTTAATTCATAACTATTTTTAGCTTTCCTTGTTGAACTCCTGACTTTTCTAATTCATTATATTATGGTCTTAAAACCACTTCCCCTGTCTTTAATCTCATATATACTTCTCTTTCGCCCTATGTAGTGTTTTAACCTCAGTCATCCATTTAGGACCATTTTTCTGTAAGTGATGTTCCCTAACTGTCCTGAATGTAATTTTTCAACGAAATATTTATTTGGCTTCTCCATAAAGGGTGTTTTGCTTGGGTTTTAGCGTTTCTGTACATAAGAACCTATAAAACACGTTTTTAGTAATCTTGTTTTTTATTCCTTTATAGAGCGCTTTCCATGCTTTTTTAGCGTTTTGGTGTCTAACACGTTCAAAAACACTGAAAAGACACGTTAATGATAATGTCGTTTCGTTTCCCGATAAAGGGGGCTTCCACTGCATTTTGACTTTTGGTACTTAACAATATGAAAAAAAGTTTAAGTAAAAGTTTTCGGTAGAGTTGTTTTTCCATATAAAGTGCTAATCACGTGTTTTTGAGTTTTGGTACCTAAAAAGCTCAAGATCTCTCATAATTTACTTTTTTCGTAATGTCCTTTCTTTTCTCCATGTAGGATGCTTTGCGTGTAATTTGGCATTTTTATACTTAACAAGGTTGTTTTGCATGCGTTTCAGCGATTTCGATCGTAAGAAGGTCAAAAAACACTCTAAAGATACTTTCTTGGTAATGTTATTTTATATTGCCAAATAGGGTGCTTTCGATGCTTTTTAGCATTTTGATTCCTAACAGTCAAGTAAACACTCAAAAGACACGTTTCCTGTAATATAGTTTTGCTTCTTCATATAGGGATCTGCATGCATTATGATGTTTTGCTACATAATATGAGAAACGCTCAAAATAAAGGTTTCAGGTAATGTTGTTCTTTTTCTCTATATAGGGTGCTATTCATGCGTTTTAGCGTTTTGGTACTTAGGAAGCTGAAAAACACTAATAAAACTTTTTTCTCCTAATGTCTTTGTATTTCCTCATATAAGATGCTTCGTATGTATTTTGACGTTTTGGTACATAACAAGGTAAAACAAAAAAATGAAAATAAAAACACGTTTTTGGTGATGTTCTGTTTCTCTATTAAGAAATATAGGATATATTCAATTTTCATTCAAGCAGTTTAGTGTTTGGTACCTAAGAGACTCAAAACACTGACAATGCACATTTCTCGTAATGTTCTATCGTTTCCCCATACAGGGTGCTTTACATGCATTTTTAATATGATGTACGTAACAGACTCAAAAAGACTCAAAATACACGTTTTTGGTAAGGTTTTTCTGTTTGGTAAGGTTATTCGTGTTTGTTGCACGTGTTTTAGCGTTTTGGTACGTAAAAAGTTTAAAACACTTAATAAGACATGCTTATTATTTTGCATTTCTATATAAGGTGCTTTCCATGCTATTTAGCATTTATGTGAAAAAACACATCAAAACACATTTCTTACATTATTGTTAAATTTTCTCGTATAGCGAGCAAGTATTATGGTGTTTTGCTACCTGACAATGTGAAAAACATTCAAATTACACGATTTTGGTAATTTGTTTCTTTTTCTCCATACAGTGTGCTACTCATTTTTGGTACCTAAGAAGCTAGAAAAAAAAAAAAAAACTCATAATACACGTTTTTTGTTATGTCCTTTCATTTCCTCATATAGGGTCTTTTTGGTGCTTTGGTACCTAACAGGGTGTTTGCATGTATTTTGACATTTTAGTTTGTAAGAACCTAAAAAAAAAAACACTCTAAAGACACGTTTTAGTAAAATTGTTTTGTATTCCTGTATAGGGTGATTTCGTTGCTTCTTACTGATTTGGTGCCTAACACGCTCAAAAAATAACAAAAGACAAGTTTCTAGTGATTTCGTTTCGTTTCTTCATATAGGTTGCTTTACATGCATGTTGGCGTTTTGGTAATTATCAATGTAAAAAAAATACACGTTTTTGGTAAGGTTGTTCTTTTTCTTCAGAGGACTATTGAAGCTTTTTACTGATTTGGTACTTCAGAAAGTAATAAAAAAAAATAACATAACAAACGTTTCTCGTAATGTCCTTTCATTTCCATATGCAGGGTGTTTTGTTTGATGATAGGCGATTTTGTACATAATACGCTCAAAGACACTCAAAATACGCGTTTTTTGGTAAATGTATTCTGTTTTCTCTATATAGGGTATTTTCATGCGTTTTTAATGTCGTTTCATATATCTATTTCTCCATATAGGGTGTTATTCATGCGTTTTACCCTTTTGATACTAAAAAGGTCAAAAACACTCATAATACACGTTTCTCGTAATGACTTCATTTTTTCCCATATAGGGTATTTTCGATTCATTTAGGCGTTTTTTACGTAACTATCTTACAAAACACTCAAAATACTTGTTTTTGGTAATGTTATTCTGTTTCTCCATAAAGGATGTTTTCTATGTTTTTTTTTTATAGTTTTGGTACGTAAGACACTCAAAAGAAACGTTTTCTTAATGTTGTTTTGTATTCCCATATCAGGTGATTTGTATGCTTTTTAGCATTTTTGTGCCTAACACGCTGAAGAACACATTTTAGATACGTTTCTGAAATCTCGTTTCCTTTCTCCAAATAGGGGGCTTTACATGCATTATGGCGTTTTGATTCATAACAATGTGAAAACACTTAAAATTTACGTTTTTGGTAATGTTATTTTATATAGAGTGTTTTATATATATATATATATATATATATATATATATATATATATATATATATATATATATATATATATATATATATATATATATATATATATATATATATATATATATATATATATATATATATATATATATATATATATATATATATATATATATATATATATATATATATATATATATATATATATATATATATATATATATATATATATATATATATATATATATTTTTTTTTTTTTTTTTTTTTTTTTGTTGGGGATGGTTTCTAATATGCTCAAAACACTGAAATGACACGTTTCCGGTAATATAATTTCTTTACATCAAATAGTGTGCTGTCTGCATTTTGGCGTTTTGGTAGCTAATGATCGGGAAAACTCAAAAAACGCGTTTATAGTAATGTCCTCTTTCTCCATTAAGGGTGTTTTTTATGCGTTTTAGAGTTTTAGTACGTAAGAAACTGAAAAACACTCAAAAGACAAGTTTTTGTTAATATTGATTGCTTTTCCTATACAGGTTGTCTTGCATGCACTTTGGTGTTTTTGTATCTAACAAGCTCAAAAACACTCAGCATACAAGTTTTTCGTAATGTTGGTCTGTTTCTTTATGTATGGTGTTCACTATGTTTTTAGGCGTTTTGGTACCTATCATGGGGAAAAAACTCATAAAGTACGCTTTTGGTAATGTTGTTTTGTTTCTGCAAATATAGTATTATTTACGTGTTTTAGACTTTTGGTATCTATGAAGCTGAAAAGACATAATACACCTTTATGTTAATATCGTTTCATTTACCTATATAGGGTAATTTGCATACATTTTGGCGTTTTGTTACCTAACAAGCTAAAAAAATTTCAGAACATACGTTTTTGCTAATAATGTTTCGGACATCTTTTATCGTTTTGGTACGTAAGAAGCTCAAAAACACTCGATTTTGTTAAGGTTATCTCGTTTTCCCATATAGGGTGTTTTCCTTGCTTTTTTAAGCGTTTTGCTGCCTAATATGCTCAAAACACCTAAATGACAAGTTTCTGGTGATGTTTTGCAACTGGTTTTGTTTATGTTTTTTTTTCCCTCATATAGAGTAATATTCACGTGTTTTAGTGTTTTGGTACATAAAAATAAATAAATAAAAACACTCATAATACACGTTTCTGTTAATATCGTTTCGTTTCCTCATATAGGGTCCTTTCCATGCAATATGGGGTTTATGGGGCAATATGGGTACCTAACAAGTTAAAAGACTGAGATAAAAATATTTTGCTAAAGTTTCCCATAAATGTTTCTTTGCTCACATTTTAGTGTTTTGTACTCTCAAAAACACTAAAAAGAAACGTTTTTGACAATGTTCTTTTCTTTTCTTATATAAAGCTATTTCCATGCTTTTTAGCTTTTTGTTGCCTAATTTGCTCGAAAATTTCCAAATGGCACGTTGCAGGTACTATCTTTTAATTACTCCAGACAAGCTACATGCATTCTGTCGTTTTGGTACCTAACTTAAAAACACTTAAAAAACACGTTTTTTTTTAATGTTCTATTTCTCAGTAAAGTGCGTTTTCAATCCCTTTTAGAGTTTTGGTACGTACGAAGCTGAAAAACACTCAAAAGATATGTTTTTATTAATTTATTTTTCTTCTTCTATAGGGTGCTTTGCATGTACTTTGGCGTTTTGATAACTAACAAACTCAAAAATATTCATAATACATGTTTGTGATCATGTCGTTCTGTTTCTTCATATAGGGTGCTTTATATGTATTTTGGCGTTTTTTTGTCCCTAACTTGGGGAAAAGCACCCATAATACACGTTTTTCGTAATGATGTTCTGTTTCTTCATATAGAATGCTATTTACGTGTTTTAGCGTTTCGTTACATAAGAAGCTGAAAAACAGCGTTAATATCTTTTCTTTTCCTCATATCTGAAACTCTGCATGCATTTTGGTGATTAGCTATCTAACAAGCTCAAAAACACTCAAACACAAGTTTTTGTTTAGTTTAGTTATCGTTTTGTTACGTAAGAAGCTCAAAAGCACACAAAGGACACGATTTTGTTGAAGTTGTTTCATTTTCCTGTATAGGATATTTTCCATGTTTTTTTTTTTTTTTTTTAGCGTTTTGGTGCCTAATACCCTAAAAAAATAAAACACCTAAATGACACGTTTTTGGAAATGTCGTTTCGTTACTTCATATAGGCGCTCTGCATGCATTTTGGCGTTTTACTACTTATTACGCTGATAACTCAAAATACACATTATTGGTATTTTTTTTTTCTCCACAAACAGTGTTTTCCATGCGTTTGACCGTTTTAGTACGTAAGCTGAAAAACACTCGACACATTTTTTTTAATATATATATATATATATATATATATATATATATATATATATATATATATATATATATATATATATATATATATATATATATATATATATATATATATATATATATATATATATATATATATATATATATATATATATATATATATATATATATATATATATATAAATTTTTTTTTTTTACATACAGGGTGCTTTGCATGCACTTTGGTGATTTAGCACCTAAAAAGCTCAAAAACATATAAAAGACGTTTTTGGTAATGTTGTTCTGTTTCTAGATATAGTGTGTTATTGACGTTTTTTTAGGGTTTTTCTTTTTTTACCTAAGAAGCTGAAAATACTCATAATACTCTTTAAATATCTTTTATTATCCAATACCGTGATATTTCTATTGAATTTCACGTTTTGGTTTCTAACAAGCTGGAAAACGCTCAAATCACACTTTTTTTTTTGTAATGTATCCCCATAAAACGTGTTTTCCACGCGGTTTAGCGTTTTGGTACATAAGAAGCTCAAAAACACTCAAAAAATATCTTTCTGGTGATGTCGCTCCGTGCTTTGCATGCATTTTGCAGTTTTGGTAGATAAGAAGCTCAAAAACACTCAATAAACACGTTTTATAGAATGTTTTTCTGTTTCTCTATAAAGGAAGAAGCTAAAAAACACTAAAAATACATGTTTTTGGTTATATTGTTTGCTTTTCCAGTATAGAGCGTTTTTGTACATAAGATTTTCAAAAACACTGAAAAAGAGTTGTTTTTGGTAATCTCGTTCGGCTACTAAAATGGTGATTTCATTCATTTTGCAGTTTTGATAGCTAAGAAGCTCAACAACACTCAATATGGTCTTTTTTTTTTTTGCATTTTTTTTCTTTCTCCATGAAGGATTTTTTATATGCACTTTTAGCGTTTTGGTAAATAACAAGCTCAAAACACTTTTAATACACGTTTTAGATAATGTTCTGATTTCTCTATGTAGGGTGTTTTGTATGCATTTTGGCGTTTTGGCACTTAACATAGTTATAATGTTGTTTTGTTTCTCCATATAGATTCCTATTCATGTGTTTTAGCGTTTTGGTACATAAGAAGCTAAAAAAAAACGCTCATAATACACGTTTCTGTTAATATTGTTTCCTTTAGACATATCAAATCATTCATTTTGGCGTTTTAATACCTAAACCTAACAATCTGGAAAACACACAAATCATACGTTTTTGGTAATGTTCATTTTCTCTCTAAAGGGTATTTAACACGTGTTTTAGCGTTTTGGTACGTAAGAAGCTTAAAAAAAAATACAGTTTTGATATTTTATAGTGAATGTTTTTACCGTTTGGTGCCTAATATCCTCAAAAAACACCCTTTTGACAGGTTTCTGGGAATGTCGTATTCTAACCCCGGATAGGGTGATTTGTATATATTTTGGAGGGTTGTTACATAAAAAGCTGGAACTACTGAAAAGATGCTTTTGGTATTGTTGTTTGCTATTCACATATAGGGTAATTTGCGTACATTTTGGCGTTTTGATACCTAACAATCTTAATAACACTCATAATACACCATTTTAGTAATTTTTTTTTTTTTTTTGTCATATAGGGTGCTTGTCTGCATTTGACGTTTTAGTACGTAACATGGCAAAAACACTCATAATACACGTTTTTGGTAATGTTGTTCTATTTTTCCATATAGAGAGCGATTCACGTAATTTAGTGTTTTGGTATCAATAATGTTGAAAAACACTTATAACACACGTTTTTGTTAATATCGTTTCGTTTCCCAGTAACGGATACTTTGGATGCATTTTGGCGTTTGTTACCTAAATAGCTCAAAAACACTCAAAACACACGTTTTTCTTAACATAGTTTTGTTTCACCTTAAAGGGTGTTTTACATATGTTTTGGTACGTAAGAAGCTTAAGATTTCTTAAAAGACACGTTGTTGATAATGTTGCTTTGTTTCCCTCTGCTTTCTAGCGTTTTCGTGCCTAATATGCTCAAATCACACAAATTACACGTTTCTGGTGATGTCGATTCGCTACTCAAATAGGGTACTTTGCATGCATTTTCACGTTTTGGTACCCAACAAGTTGGAAAACAATGAAAAGACAAATTCTCGGTTATGTACTTGTTTTTCCATGAACAACGTTTTGTATGCGTTTCTGCGTTTTGGTACTAAGAAGCTGAAAAACTTTCAAAAGACACGTTTTTGTTATTGTTATTTGGTTTTGCCTTATTGGGAGTTTGCATGCACTTTAGCGTTTTGGTAAAAACACTTATAATGCAGGTTTTTGTAATATTATTCTGTTTCTTCTTATAGGGTGCTTTATATGCATTTTAGCATTTTGGTACCTAACATTGAGAAAAGCACTCATAATACAAGTTTTTGACGATGCTGTTCTGTTTCTCAATATAGTGATATTCACGTGTTTTTAGCGTTTTGGTACAGAAGTTATAAAACAATTATAATACACGTTTCTGTTAATATCGTTTCGTTTCCCCATATCGGGTGCTAATCATGGATTTTGGTGTTTTGTTACCTTACAAGCTCAAAAACAATGAAGAAACACATTTTTTGGTAATGTTGTTCTGTTTCTCTATAAACAGTGTTACACTGTTTTTAGACTTTTGGTACGGAAGAAGCTCAAAAACACTCAAAAGACTTGTTTTTGATAATGTTTTATTTTCCCATATAGAGTGTTTTCAATGTTTTTATAGTTTTTTTTGTGGCTAATATGCTAAAAAAAAAAAAACACAGAAATGACACATCTCTGGGAATGCCGTTTCGTTAACTCAAATAGGATGCTTTGCATGTGTTTTATTATTTTGGTACCCAGCATGCTGGAAAAAAAAAAAACCCAAAACACGTTTTTGGCAACGTTGCTCTGTTTCTCCATAAAGAGCGTTTCGCATGTTTGAACTTTTTGGTATGTTACGAGCTTAAAAAAAAAAAAAAAAAAACATAACGCACGTTTTTGTATCCAAAATGCATATAAAGCAATCTGTATGAGTGCTTTGTATGCATTTTGGAGTTTTGGTACCTAAACACAAAGAAAAACACTCACAGTAGGTTTTTGGTAATGTTATTCTGTTTCTCCATATATACAAATATTTGCGCGTTTTAGCGTTTTGGTACATAAGAAGATAAACCCTCAAAATACACACGATGATAATGTTATTTTGTCTTCCCATGTAAAGTATTTTTCATGTGTTTTAGAGTTTTGGTGCTTAATATGCTCAAAAACATCCAAATGGCACGTTTTCTCTTAATGTCGTTCTAGTATCTAACCAGCTGGAAAGTATTAAACACACACGTTTTCAGTAATGTTAATAGGTTTCTCAATAAGAGGTGTTTTGATCGCGTTGTTAAAAGACAAGTTTTTTTTTTTGCAATGTTGTTTGCTTTTCTCAAATAGAGTGCTTTGCATGCACATTATCGTTTTGGTAAATAACAAGCTCAAAAAAACACTCTTAATATACTTTTCTGTTAATATCGTTTTATTTCAAAATATCGGGTAATTTGCATGCATTTTGGCGTTTTGGTACCTTTCAAGCTCAAAAATACTCAAAACACCCGTTTTTGGTAATGTTCTGTTCCTCCATAAAGATTGTTTTGGAGCGTTTTAGCGATTTGGTACGTAATAAGCTCAAAAACACTCAAAAGACACGTTTTTGATAATGTTTTATTTTCCCATGTATAGTGTTTTCCATTCTTATCAGCGTTTTGATGTAAAAAAAAAAAAACACCCAAATGACACGTTTCTGGTAAAATCGTTTTATTACCCTAAATAGGATATTTTGCATGCGTTTTGTCGTCTTTGTACCTAACAAGATGGAAAACGCTTAAAACACACAAGTTCGTAATGCTGTTCTACTTGCTCATGAATGGCGTTTTGCATGCATTTTAACGTTTCAGTACGTAAGCAGAAAAAAAAAAAAAACAATCAAAAAGAATGTTCTTTACTTTTCCCATACAGCGTGCTTTGCATGCACTTAAGCGTTTTGGTACCTAACAAGCACAAAAACACTCATTATATTTTTTTTCTAATAAATTTGTTCTGTTTCTTCATATTGGCTACTTTGTATGCATTTTGGCGTTTTAGTACCTAACACAGGGAAAAACACTCATAATACACGTGTTTGGTAATGTTCTGTTTCTTTGATAGGGTGATTTGTATGCATTTTGGAGTTTTATTATCTAACATTGCGGAAAAAAAATTGTAATACACGTTTTTCGTAACATTGTTCTGTTTCTTTATATAGAGTGTTATTCATATATTTTTGAGTTTTGGACAAAATCTCATAATGCACTTCTCTGTTAATATCGTTTCGTTTCCTAATATCGGGTAATATGCATGCATTTTGGTGTTTTGCGATCTAAAAAAGCTGAAAAACATTCAATACAAATGTTGTTTCTCCATAAAAAGTTATTTTCCATGCGTTTGAGTGTTTTGGTACGCAAGAAACAAATTTTTCTGGTTAATTTTCTGGTAATATCGTTCCGTTACTGCAACGAGGGTTCTTTGCATGTATTTTGGCATTTTGATACTTATGAAGCTCAAAAACGCTCAAAATACACGTTTTTGGCAATGTTGTCCTGTTTCTGCATTACACGTTATTTTGTATGTGTTTTAACGTGTTTGTACATATGAAAAAGAAAAAAAAAATTTAATTTTTTTTTTCCCATATAGGGTGCTTTGCTTGCACGTTCTCGTTTTAGTACCTAACAAGCTCCAAAATTTTCATAACACAAGATATTGGTAATGTTGTTCTGTTTCTTCATTTAGGGTTCTTTGTATGCATTTTCTCGTTTTGATACCTGACTTGGGAATATTGTTAATATCGTTTCGTTTCCCTATATAAGGTATTTTGCATGTATTTTTTGAGTTTTATTACCTAATAGGCTCAAGAAAATAATCAAAACACACCTTTTTGCTAACGTTCTTCTGTTTCTTTAATAATGGGTGGTTTCGACGCATTTTAGAGTTTCGGTACGTAATAAGCTCAAAACACACAAAAAATTTTTTTCATGAAGTTTTGTTTTCTTATATAGAGTATTTTCCATATCTTTTTTTTTTTCTAGCGTTAGGTGCCTACTATGCTTAAAATTAATAAAAAACGTTTCGGGAATGTCGTTTCGTTACCCGAAATAGGGTCCTTTACATATATTTTGAAAATTTTAAATATAACAAGCTAGAAAACACTCAAAGCACACGTTTTTGGTAATGTTTTTCTGTTTCTCAATAAACGGCGTTTTGTATGCGTTTTAGCGTTTTGGTATGTGAGGAGCTTTAAAACACTTAAAGGCAAGTTCTCGGTAAAAGTTGGTTTTATTCCCATGTAATGTGATTGCCCAGCTTTTTAGTGCTTTATTACCTATCACGATCAAAAACACTTAAAAGACACTTTTCTGCTATTGTCATTTTTTTCCCACATAAAGCTAGTTTCGCATGCAATTTGGGGTTTTGGTAACTAAGAATATGAAAAGCACTCAAAATACACGCATTTGGTAAGGTTATTCTGTTTCTTAACGAAGAGTGTTATTCATGAATTTCAGCATTTTGGTATCTAAGAAACTTCTCCATATATACGAGTTTTTGCGTGTTTTTCCTTGTGGTTCTTGTGAAACTACTAAACACTCATTATACACGTTTCTCGTAATGTCCTTTTCTTTCCCAATATAGAGTGCTTTCCATCCATTTTCGCGTTTTTTGTAGGTAACAAGCTCAAAAACACTCAACATATACCTTTTTGGTAATGTTATTCTATTTCTTCATATTGGTTGGTTTGCATCCGTTTTAGCGTTTTTCTACGTAAAACACTGAAAAAAACATGTTTTCAGTAATTTTGTTTTGGATTCCCATATAGAGATACTTCCATATTATTTTATCGTTTTGGTGCCTAACATGCTGAAAAACACTCAAAAGACAGGTTTCTGGTAAAGTCGTTTAATTTCCCCATATAGGTGGCTTTGAATGCACTTTAGGGTTTGGTACATAACAGTACGAAAAAAAGCTAAAATTAACTTTTTTCATGATGTTCTTTTTTCACATAATTTCCCTAAATTTTGCCAGAATTTTAGCACCTTCGTACCTATGGAAATTAATAAAAAAAAAATATTCTATTTGTTATTTATTTATTTTTCCTCTATAAAGAGTGTTATTTTCTGGTTTTAACTTTTTGGTACTTAAGGAACTTAAAAACACTCATAATACACGTTTCTCGTAATGTCCTTTCCTTTCCTAAACATAGGGTTCTTTGCATGTATTTAAGCGTTTTTATAAGTAACATGATCAAAAAAATCAAAATACATATTTTAGGTAATGTTATTATATTTCTTCATATTGGTTGGTTTGCATCCGTTTTAGCGTTTTCCTACGTAAAACACTGAAAAGACACGTTTTCAGTAATTTTGTTTTGTATTCCCATATTGATTGATTTCCATTATATTTATCGTTTTGTTGCTTAACATGCTGAAAAACACTCAAAAGACAGGTTTCTGGTAAAGTCGTTTAATTTTCCCATGTAGGTGGCTTTGCATGTACTTTAGGGTTTAATACATAACAGTCCGAAAAAAAAGCTAAAATTAACTTTTTGGATAATGTTCTTTTATCACATAATTGCCCTGAATTTTGCCAGAATTTTGGTATCTCGGTACCTATGAATATGAATAACAAAAAAAAAAAAAAAATCCTATATTTTTTATTGATTTATTTATTTTTTTCTAAATAAAGAGTGCTATTTGTGGTACTTAAGGAACTTAAAAACACTCATAATACACGTTTCTCGTAATGTCCTTTCCTTTCCCAAATATAAGGTTCTTTGCAGGTATTTAAGCGTTTTTTTAGATAACATGATCAAAAACACTCAAAATATATGTTTTTGTAATGTTATTCTGTTTCTCCATAAAGGGTGTTTTGCATGCGTTTTAGTGTTTTGGTATATAAGGAGATCAAAAACACTTAAAGTCAAGTTCTTGGTAAAAGTTGGTTTTATTCCCATGTAATGTGATTGTCCTGCTTTTTAGTGCTTTATTGCCTATCACGCTCAAAAACACTCAAAAGACACTTTTCAGGTAATGTCATTTTTTTTCCCCAAATAAAGTTAGTTTCGCGTGCAATTTTGGGTTTTGGTAACTAAGAATGTGAAAAACTCTCAAAATACACGCATATAGTAAGGTTGTTCTGTTTCTCAATTAAGAGTGGTTTTCATGAGTTTCAGCACTTTGGTATCTAAGAAACTTCTCCATACACACGAGTTTTTTGCGTTTTTTGCCTTACGGTTCTTGTGAATCTATAAAACTCATTATACACGTTTCTCGTAATATCTTTTTGTTGCCCAATATAGAGTGCTTAGCATCCAATTTTGTTTTTTTTATAGGTAACAAGCTCAAAAACACCCAAAATATACCTTTTTTGGTAATGTTTTTCTATTTCTAGATATTGTTTGGTTTGCATCCGTTTTAGCGTTTTTCTACGTAAAACGCTGAAAAGACATGTTTTCAATAATTTTCTTTTACATTCCCATATAGAGAGACTTCCATATTATTTATCGTTTTGGTGCCTAAAATGCTGAAAAACACTCAAAAGACAGTTTTCTTGGAAAGTCGTTTAATTTCCTCATATAGATGGCTTTGCATGCACTTTAGCGTTTGGTACATAACAGTCCGAAAAAAAAAAAGCTAAAATTAACTTTTTCGATAATGTTCTTTTTTCCACATAATTTCACTGAATTTTAACAGAATTTTGGCATCTCGGTACCTATGAAGATAAAAAAAAAATTAGTATTTTTTTCTTTATTTTACTTTTTTTTTTTTTTGTTTCTGTGTTATTTGTGTTATTTGTGGGTTTTAGCTTTTTGGTACTTAAGGAACTTAAAAACACTCATAATACACCTTTCTCTGAAAGTCCTTTCGTTTCCCAACCATAGGGTTCTTTGCATGCATTTAAGCGTTTTTATAGTTAACATAATCAAAAACACTCAAAATACATGTTTTTGGTAATGTTTTTTCTGTTTCTCCATAAAGGATGTTTTACATGCGTTTTAGCGTTTTGGTATGTAAGGAGCTCAAAAACACTTAAAGGCAATTTCTTGGTAAAAGTTGGTTTTATTCACATGTAATGTGATTGCCCCCTTTTTTTTAGTGCTTTATTGCCTAATACGATCAAAAACACTCAAAAGACACTTTTATGGTAATGTCATTTTTTTTCCCCATATAAAGCTATTTTCGCATGAAATTTTGGGTTTTGGTAACCAAGAATGTGAAAAACACTCATAATACACGCATTTGGTAAGGTTGTTCTGTTTCTCAATTAAGAGTGTTATTCAAGAATTTTAGCGTTTTGGTATCTAAGAATCTCAAAAACTCTCATAATGCACGTTTCTCGTAATGTCCCTTTTTTTCCCCATATGGGGTGCTTTGCATGTATTTTGGCATTTTTTTCACGTAATAGCAGAAAAAATACTGAAAATACACGCTTTTGGTAATAAGAACATAAGAAATAAGTAAATCTGCAAAAAGGAATCAGGCCTACACGTGGCAGTACTTGTATGAAATATGCCTACCTATTTCCACCTATCATCCCCATCCATAAATGTGTAGTTTTTTCTTACAGTTCCCAAGTGCCTCAGCACTAACAACTTGATTAATACGTCCGTTCCAATTATCTACTACTCTATTTGAGAACCAATTCCTTCCTGTCTCCTTTTTGAACATCAAGTTTTCAGGCTTGAACCCGTTTTTCTTGTTCTATCATGGTTACAGATTCTAAGAATTTTCCTTATGTTCCCCTTGTTATAACCCATGTACCACATAAAGACTTCTATCAGCTCCAACTCTTAACCTACGTCTCTCTAAAGAATGTAAATTTAACAGCTTGAATCTCGCTTCGTAAGGAATACTCCTCATCCCCTGTATCCTTTTAGTCATTCTCCTTTGAAGTGATTCTAATAGACCTTTATCCTTCCTGTGATGTGGTGACCAGAATTGGACAGCGTAGTCTAGATGAAGTCTGACCAGCGCCAAATGTAACTTTAATATTACTTCGGGAGTTCTACTTTTAGCACTCCTGAAAATGAATCATAATACACTATTTGCTTTGTTTCTGGCCTCTTTGCATTGCTTTCTTAGACGGAGTTCAGAGCTAACTTTAAATCTCAAATTTTTTTCTTACCCTGAACCTACCAGAACTTGGTTGTTCATTGTGTAACTACTGTGTGAGTTTCTTTTACTTAAGCTAAATGCTTTGCATTTGTTGATATTAAACTGCATTTGCCATCTGTCTGTCCATTCGTTCATCCTATCCAAATCTGCCTGCAAGGCGATGGTATGCGATTCTGACCTAATTAATCTACACATTCTCGTGTCATACGCAAATTTACTAACAACACTACTGATTCCACTATCCAGGTCATTGACATATAATACAAACAACATCAGCCCTAATACTAATAATCCCTTTGTCACCCCAATAATTACTTGACCCCTTTCGGATTTAGAGCCGTTTATTACAACACTCTGTCGCCTGCTGCTTAGCCATGACCTTATCCAATCTAAACACCTCATGTCTCTCGTGCGCCCTAACCTTTCTCAGTAGCCTCTGGTGGGGTACCTTGTCAAACGCTTTACTAAAGTCCTGATATAGGATGCCATAACTATCACCATTATCTTCCGCCTTGTAAACCTTACTGTATAAACTTACCAAGATTGTCAGGTAAGACTCCCCCTTCGTGAAGCCATGCTGTAACTGATTTATCAAGTTATATTTGTCTAAATGCTCTTAAATGTTCTTCGCTATTATTGACTCCATTATTTTACATTCAACAGAAGTTAAGCTGACAGGTCTATAATTAGACGTTAATTTTTTTTTTCTCCTTTTTTAAAGGTAGGTACTATATTTGCCTGCCTCCACATTACCGATACCTCACATGACTAAAGTGATTTCCTAAGGACAGAAACTAACAATTTACTTATAACCTTTTTCCATTCCTTAAATACTCTGGAATATATTTCATCTGGTCCTGGGGACTTGAACTTTTCAGCTTATCTATCTTCTGTTCCACTATCTCTTTAGTTATGGTAATATCTGTCAGCTTCTCATTTTCTTCTACTCTAAATATCTTGTCACTATTCGGCAAATCCTGCATGTTTTCCTGGGCAAAGACAGTTAAAAAATACTCGTTCACAATTTTACTAATCTCCTCCCAACAACTAAGCAGGTTCCATTCTGCTGTCTTTAAGGAACTATTGTTTCTCTATTCTTCGTCTTATATGCCTGATAAAATCCCTTGGGGTCCATCTTCGCTTGGCTAGCTACCTTTAATTCATAACTATTTTTAGCTTTCCTTGTTAAACTCCTGACTTTTCAAATTCATTATATTATGGTCTTAAAACCACTTCCCCTGTCTTTAATCTCATATATACTTCTTTTTCGCCCTATGTAATGTTTTAACCTCAGTCATACATTTAGGATCATTCTTCTGCGATCTTATTCTTCTGTAAGGGATATTCCCTAACTGTCCTGAATGTAATTTATCAACGAAATATTTATTTCGCTTCTCTATAAAGGGTGTTTTGCTTGAGTTTTAGCGTTTCTGTACATAAGAACCTTTAAAACACGTTTTTAGTAATGTTATTTTGTATTCCTGTATGGAGCGCTTTCCATGCTTTTCAGCGTTTTGGTGTCTAACACGTTGAAAAACACTCAAAAGACACGTTGATGATAATGTCGTTTCGTTTCCCGATAAAGGGGGCTTCCAATGCATTTTGTCTTTTGGTACTTAACAATATGAAAAAAAAAGTTTAAGTAAAAGTTTTCGGTAGAGTTATTTTTCCATATAAAGTTCTAATCATGTGTTTTTGAGTTTTGGTACCTAAAAAGCTCAAAATCTCTCATAATACACTTTTCTCGTAATGTCTTTTCTTTTCTCCATGTAGGATGCTTTGCGTGTAATTTGGCACTTTTATACTTAACAAGCACAAAACAATCAAAATACAAGTTTTTGGTAATGTCAATTTGTTTCTCCGTAAAGGTTGTTTTGCATGCTTTTCAGCGATTTCGGATGTAAAAGATGAAAAACACTCTAAAGTTACTTTCTTGGTAATGTTATTTTATATTGCCAAATAGGGTGCTTTCAATGCTTTTCAGCATTTTGATTCCTAACACCCAAGTAAACACTCAAAAGACACGTTTCCTGTAATATCGTTTTGCTTCTTCATATAGGGATCTGCATGCATTATGATGTTTTGCTACATAATGTGAAAAACGCTCTAAATAAAGATTTTAGGTAATGTTGTTCTTTTTCTCTATATAGGGTGCTATTCATCCTTTTTAGCGTTTTGGTACTTAGGATGCTTACTTAGGAAGCTCAAAAATACAAATAAAACTTGTTTCTCCAAATGTTTTTCCATTTCCCCATATAGGATGCTTCGTATGTATTTTGACTTTTTGGTACATAAAAAGGAATAAAAAAACACTCAAAAACACGTGTTTGGTGATGTTCTGCTTCTCTATTAAGAGATATAGAATATGTTTTATTTTCATTCAGGCGGTTTAGTGTTTGGCACCTAAGAGACTCAAAACACTGGTAATGCACGTTTCTCGTAATGTCCTATCGTTTCCTCATACAGGGTGCTTTACATGCATTTTTAAGATGATGTACGTAACAGACTCAAAAAGACTCAAAATACACGTTTTTGGTATTTTTTTTTCTATTTGGTAAGATTATTCGTGTTTGTTGCACGTGTTTTAGCGTTTTGGAACGTAAAAAGTTTAAAACACTTAAAAGACATGCTTATTATTTTGCATTTCTATATAAGGTGTTTTCCATGTTATTTAGCGTTTTCGTGCCTAACACGCTGAAAAACACATAAAAACACATTTCTTACATTGTTGTTGAATTTTCTCGTATAGCGAGCAAGCATTATGGTGTTTTGCTACCTGACAATGTGAAAAACATTCAAATTACACGATTTTGGTAATGTTTTTTCTTTTTCCATTTTTGCGTTTTGGTACCTGAGAAGCTAAAAAAAAAAAAAAAAAACTCATAATACACGTTTTCTGTCATGTCCTTTCGTTTCCTCATATAGGCTATTTTTGGTGCTTTGGTACCTAACAGGGTGTTTGCATGTATTTTGACATTTTAGTTCGTAAGAACCTAAAAAACACTCTAAAGACACGTTTTAGTAAAGTTGTTTTGTATTCCCCTATGGGGTGATTTCGTTGCTTTTTACTGATTTGGTGCCTAACACGCTCAAAAAATAACAAAAGACAAGTTTCAAGTGATTTCGTTTCGTTTCTTCATATAGGTTGCTTTACATGCATGTTGGCGTTTTGGTAATTATCAGTTTTAAAAAAATACCCGTTTTTGGTAAATTTGTTCTTTTTCTTCAGAGCACTATTGAAGTACTGATTTGGTACTTAAGAAAGTAATAAAAAAAAAACAACAACAAACGTTTCTCGTAATGTCCTTTTTATTTCCATATGCATGGTGATTTGTTTGATGAGAGGCGATTTTGTACATAATGAGCTCAAAGAAAAAAAAAAAATACACGTTTTTGGTTAATGTATTCTATTTCTCTATATATATGGTATTTTCATATGTTTTTAAAGTCGTTTCATATATTTCTATATGGGTCTTTGCATGAATTTTGGCTTTTTGGTAACTAACAATGTCATAACACTCAAAATGCATGTTTTTTTTTTTTTTGCAGTGTTGTTCTGTTTCTCCATATAGAGTGTCTTTCATGCGTTTTACCCTTTTGATACTAAGAAAATCAAAAACACTCATAATACACGTTTCTCGTAATGTCTTAATTTTTCCCATATAGGGTATTTCCGATTCATTTAGGCTTTTTTTTACGTAACAATCTTACAAAAGACTCAAAATACTTGTTTTGTGTGCGTTTTAGCGTTTTCGTGTGTAAGGAGCTTATAAACACTTAAAGGCAAGTTATTGGTAAAAGTTGGTTTTATTCCCATGTAATGTGCTTGCCCTGCTTTTTAGTGCTTTATTGCCTAACACGCTCAAAAAAACTCAAAGGACACTTATCTGGTAATATTTTTTATTCACACATAAAGCTAGTTTCGCATGCAATTTGGGGTTTTGGTAAGTAAGAATGTTAAAAAGATTCAAAATACACCCATTTGGTAAGGTTGTTCTGTTTCTCAATTAAGTGTGTTATTCAAGAATTTCAGCATTTTGGTATCTAAGAAACATCTCCATATACACGAGTTTTTGCGTGTTTTGCCTTGTGGTTCTTGTGAAACTATAAAACACTCATTATACACGTTTCTCGTAAAGTCCTATTCTTTCCCAATATAGAGTGCTTTGCAACTATTTTCGCGTTTTCTATAGGTAACAAGCTCAAAAATACTCAAAATATAACTTTTTAGCAATATTATTCTATTTCTTCATATTGGTTGGTTTGCATCCGTTTTAATGTTTTTTCTAAGTAAAACACTAAAAGACACGTTTTCATTAATTTTGTTTTGGATTCCCATATAGAGTGATTTCCATATTGTTTATCGTTTTGGTGCCTAACTTGCTGAAAAACACTCAAAAGACAGGTATCTGGTAAAGTCGTTTAATTTCCTCATATAGGTGGATTTGCATACACTTTAGGGTTTGGTACATAACAGTCCGAAAAAAAAGCTAAAATTAACTTTTTTCATAATATTATTTTTTCACATAATTTCCCTGAATTTTGCCAGAATTTTGGCATCTCGGTACCTATGAAGATAACAAAAAAAAAAAAAAAAAAAAATCCTAGTTTTTATTTATTTATTTATTTTCTCTATAAAGAGTGTTATTTGTGGGTGTTAACTCTTTTCGTTCTTATGGAACTTAAAAACACTCATAATACACGTTTCTCGTAATGTTCTTTCGTTTCCCAAACATAGGGTTCTTTGCATGTATTTAACCGTTTTTATACGTAACAGATCAAAAACACTGAAAATTCATGTTTTTCGTAATGTTATTTTGTTTCTCCATAAAGGGTGTTTTGCATGCATTTTAGCGTTTTGGTATGTAAGGAGCTAAAAAACACTTAAAGACAAGTTCTTGGTAAATGTTGGTTTTATTCCCATTAAATGTCATTGCCATGCTTTTTTGTGCTTTATTGCCTAACACGCTCAAAAACACTCAAAAGACACCTTTTTTCTGGTAATGTCATTAATTTCCCACATAAAGCTAGTTTCGCATGTAATTTCGGGTTTTGGTAACTAAGAATGTGAAAAACACTCAAAATACACACATTTGGTAAGGTTGTTCTGTTTCTCAATTAAGAGTGTTATTCATGAATTTCAGCATTTTGGTATTTAAGAAACATCTGCATATCTACGAGTTTTTGCTTGTTTTGCCTTGTGCTTCTTGTGAAACTATAAAATACTCATTATAAACGTTTCTCGTAATGTCATTTTGTTTACCAATATAGAGAGATTTGCATCCATTTTCGCTCAAAAACACAAAAAATACCTTTTTGGTAATATTATTCTATTTCATGATATTGATTGATTTGCATTCGTTTTAGCGTTTTTCTACATAAAACACTGAAAAGACACGTTTTCAGTACTTTTGTTTTGGATTCCCAGAGTGACTTCCATATCATTTATTGTTTTGGTGCCTAACATACTGAAAAACAGGCAAAAGACAGGTTTCAGGTAAAGTCGTTTAATTTCCTCATATAGGTGGCTCTACATGCACTTTAAGGTTCGGTACATATCAGACTGAAAAAAGCTAAAATTAACTTTTTTGATATTCTTTTTTTCACATAATTTCCCTGAATTTTGCCAGAATTTTGGCATCTGGGTACCTATGAAGATCAATAACAATTATTTATTTATTTATTTTTTCTCTATAAAGACTGTTATTTCTGGGTTTAAGCTTTTTGGTACTTAAGGAACGTATAAACACTCATAATACTCGTTTCTCGTAATGCCCTTTTGTTTCCTAAAGATAAGGTTCTTTGCATGTATTTAAGCGTTTTTATAGGTAACATGATCAAAAACACTCAAAATATACCTTTTTGGTAATGTTATTCTATTTCTTCATATTGGTTGGTTTCCATCCGTTTTAGCGTTTTTCTGCGTAAAACACAGAAAAGACACGTTTTCAGTAATTTTGTTTTGGATTCCCATATAGAGTGACTTCCATGTTATTTATCGTTTTGGTGCCTAACATGCTGAAAAACACTCAAAAGACAGGTTTCTTGTAAAGTCGTTTAATTCCCCCATATAGGTGGCTTTACATACACTTTAGGGTTTGGTACATAACAGTCCGTAAAAAAAAAAGCTAAAATTAACCTTTTCCATAATATTTTTTTTTCACGTAATTTTCCTGAATTTTGCCAAAATTTTGGCATCTCGGTACCTATGAAGATCAATAAAAAAAATGCTATTTTTTTTTTCTCTATAAAGAGTGTTATTTGTAGGTATTAGCTTTTTGGTACTTAAGGAACTTATAAATACTCATAATACACATTCCTCGTAATGTCCTTTTATTCCCAAACATAGGGTTCTTTGCATGTATTTAAGCGTTTTTTATTGGTAACAAGTTCAAAAACACTCAAAATACATGTTTTTGATAATGTTATTCTGTTTTTCCATAAAGGGTGTTTTGCATGGGTTTTAGCGTTTTGGTATGTAAGGAGCTCAAAAAAAATTAAAGACAAGTTCTTGGTAAAAGTTGGTTATATTCCCATGTAATGTGATTGCCCTGATTTTTAGTGCTTTATTGCCTAACACGCTGAAAAACACTAAGAAGACACTTTTCTAGTAATTTCTTTTTTTTCCACAGTTTTGCATGTAATTTGGGGTTGGACCACTAAGAATGTGAAAAAAACACTCAAAATACACTCATTTTCTAAGATTGTTCTGTTTCTCAATTAAGAGTGTTATTCATGAGTTTCAGCATTTTTGGTATCTAAGAAACTTCTCCATATATACGAGTTTTTGCATGCTTCGCCTTATGGTTCTTGAAAACTATTAAAACATTCATTATACAATTTTCTTGTAATATCCTTTTGTTTCCCAATATAGACTGCTTTGCATTCATTTTTTTTTTTTGTAGGTAACAAGCTCAAAAACACTCAACTTTTTTGTAATATTATTCTTTCCTCATATTGGTTGGTTTGCATCCGTTTTAGCGTTCTACGCTAAAACTGAAAAGACACGTTTTCAGTAATATTGTTGAAATTGCTGAAAACACCCAAAGACACGTTTCTTGTAAAACCGTGTAATTTCCCCATATAGGTGGCTTTGCATGCACTTCTGGGTTTCGTACATAACTCCGGAAAAAGCTAAAATTATTTTTTTATTTTTTTTCACATAATTTCAATGAATTTTCTCAGAATTTTGGCATCTCGGTACCTATGAAGATGAATAAAAAAAAAAAATCTATTTTTTTTATTTATTTTTTTTCTCTATAAAGAGTGTTATTTGTGGGTTTTAGATTTTTGGTACTTAAGGAACTTAAAAATACTCATAATACACGATATTCGTAATGTCCTTTCTTTTCACAAACATAGCGTTCTTTGCATGTATTTAAGCGATTTTATAGGTAACATGATCAAAAACACTCAAAATACATGTTTTTGGGAATGTTATTCTGTTTCTCCATAAAGGTTGTTTTGCATGCGTTTAGTGTTTTGGTATGTAAGGAGTTAAAAAACACTTAAAGGCAATTTCTTCGTAAAATTTGGTTTTATTTCAATGTAATGTGATTGTTCTGCTTTTTAGTGTTTTGTTGCATGTAACGCTCAAAAACACTCAAAAGACACTTTTCTGGTAATGTCATTTTTTTTCCCACATAAAGCTAGTTTCGCATGTAATTTGGGATTTTCGTAACTAAGAATGTGAAAAACACTCAAAATACACACATTTGGTAAGGTAGTTCTGTTTTTAAATTAAAAGTGTTATTCATGAGTTTTAGCGTTTTGGTATGTAAGAAACTTCTCTATATACACGAGTTTTTGCGTTTTTTGCCTCGTGGGTCTTGTGAAACTATAAAACACTCATTATACACGTTTCTTGTAATGTCCTTTTGCTTCCCAATATAGAGTTCTTTCCATCCATTTGCGCTTTTTTTGGAGGTAAAAAGCTCAAAAACACTTTTTGGTAACGTTATTCTATTTCTTCATATTTGTTGGTTTGCATCCGTTTTAGCGTTTTTCTACGTAAAACACTGAAAAGACACTTTTTCAGTAATTTTGTTTTGGATTCACATATTGACTGACTTCCATATTATTTAACGTTTTAATGCCTAACATGCTGAAAAACACTGAAAAGACAGGTTTCTGGTAAAGTCGTTTAACTTCCTTATATAGGTGGCATGCACTTTAGAGTTTGGTACATAAAAATCCGAAAAAGAGCTATAATTAACTTTTTTTTTGATAATGTTCTTTTTTTCCACATAAATTCCCTGAATTTTGGCAGAATTTTGGCATCTTGCTACCTATGAAAATCAATATAAAAAAAAAAGCTATTTTTTCATTTATTTATTTTTTGCTCTATAAAGAGTGTTATTTGTGGGTTTTAACGTTTTGGTTCTTAAGGAACTTAAAAACGGTCCTAATACACGTTTCTCGTAATGTCCTTTCGTTTCCCAAACATAGGGTTCTTTGCATGTATTTAAGCGTTTCTATAGGTAACATGATCAAAAACACCTAAAACACATGTTTTTCGTAATGTTATTCTGCTTCTCCATAAAGGAGTTTTTTGCATGCGTTTTAGCGTTTTGGTTTGTAAGGAGGTGAAAAACACTTCAAGGCAAGTTCTTGGTAAAAGCTGGTTTTATTCCCATGTAATGTGATTGCCCTGTTTATTTATTTTTTTTTGTGATTTATTGCCTAACACGCTCAAAAACACTCAAAAGACACTTCTGGTAATGTCATTTTTTTTCCAACATAGTTTCGCGTGCTATTCGGGGTTTTGCTAACTAAGAATGTGAAAACTCTCAAAATACACGCATTTGGTAAGGTTGTTCTGTTTCTCAATTAATATTGTTATTCATGAGTTTCAGCATTTTGGTATCTAAGAAACTTCTTTATATACACGAGTTTTTGCGTTTTTTGCCTTGTGGTTCTTGTGAACCACAAGTTCTTTTGCTCAAAAATAATAAGACACTCATTATACACGTTTCTCGTAATGTCCTTTTGTTTCCCAATAGGTAGTGCTTTGCATCCATTTTCGCGTTTTTTGTATGTAACAAGCTCAAAAACACTCAAAATGTACCTTTTTGGTAATGTTATTTTATTTCCTCATATTGGTTGGTTTGCATCCGTTTTAGCGTTTTTTCTACGTAAAACACTGGAAAGACACGTTTTCAGTAATTTTGTTTTAGATTCCCATATAGAGTGACTTGCATGTTATTTACCGTTATGGTGCCTAACAAGCTGAAAAACACTCATAAGACAGTTTTCTAGCAAAGACGTTTAATTTCCCCATATAGGTGGCTTTGCATGCACTTTAGGGTTTGGTACATAACAGTACGAAAAAAAAGCTAAAATTAACTTTTTTGATAATTGACTCATAATTTCCTGAATTTTGCCCAAATTTTGGCATCTCGGTACCTCTGAATATGAAAATGAAAAAAAAAATATAGTATTTTTCTATTTATTTATTTATTTTTTCTCAATAAAGAGTGTTATTTGTTGCTTTTAGCTTTTTGGTAAATAATGATCTTAAAAAACACTCATAATATACGTTTCTCGTATTGTGCTTTCGTTTACCAAAAATATGGTTCTTTGCATGTATTTAAGCGTTTTTATTGGTAACATGATCAAAAACATTCAAAATGTATGTTTTTGGTAATGTTATTCTCTTTCTCCATAAAGTGTGTTTTGCATGCGTTTTAGCGTTTTGGTATATAAGAAGCTCAAAACACTTAAAGGCAAGTTCTTCGTAAAAATTGATTTTATTGCCATTTTAAGGGATTCCCCTGCTTTTTAGTCTTTTATTGCCTATCACGCTCAAAAACACTCAAAAGACACTTTTCTGAAAATGTTATTTTTTTCCCACATAAAGCTGGTTTCGCATGCAATTTAGGATTTTGGTAACTAAGAATGTGAAAAGCACTCAAAAATTAGTAAAGCATTTAAAGCATTTAGTAAAGTTGTTCTGATTCTCAATTATGAGTGTTATTCAATAGTTTCAGCATTTTGATATCTAGGAAACTTCTCCATATACACGAGTTTTTGCGTTTTTTGCCTTGTGGTTCTTTTGAACTATAAAACACTCATTATACACTTTTCTTGCAATGTCCCTTTGTTTCCCAATATAGAGTGCTTTGTATCAATTTTCGCGTTTTTTTTTTGTAGGTAACAAGCTCAAAAACACTCAAAATTTACCTTTTTGGTAATTTTTTTTCTACTTCTTGATATTGGTTGGTTTGCATCTGTTTTAGCGTTTTTCTACGTAAAACACTGAGAAGACACGTTTTCAGTAATTTTGTTTTGGTTTGCCATATTGAGTGAGTTCCATGATATTTATCGTTTTGGTGCTTAACATGATGAAAAACACTCAAAACACAGATTTCTGGTAAGGTCGTTTAATTTCCTCATATGGGAAGCTTTGCATGCACTTTAGTGTTTGGTACATAACAGTCCGAAAAAAAGCTAATATCAATTTTTTTTATAATATTCTCTTATCATATAATTGCCCTAATTTTTCCCAGAATTTTGGCATCTCGGTACCTATGAAGGTGAATAACAAAAAAAAAAAAAATCCTTTTTTTTATTTATTTATTTAATTTTTTCTAAATAACGAGTGTTATTTGTGGGGTTTAGGTTTTTGGTAGTTAAGGAACTTAAAAACACTCATAATAAACTTTTCTCGTAATGTCCTTACAATTCCTAAACATAATGTTCTTTGCATGTATTTAGACGTTTTTATAGATAACATTAGCAAAAACACTCAAAATACATGTTTTTGGTAATGTTATTCAGTTTCTTCATAAAGTTTGTTTTCCATGCGTTTAAGCTGTTTGGTATGTAAAAAGCTCAAAAACACATATTAGCAAGTTCTTGGTAAAAGTTGGTTTTATTCCCATGTAATGTGATTCACCTGGTTTTTAGTACTTCATTGCCTAACACGCTCAAAAACAACTAAAAGACACTTCTGGTAATGTCATTTTTTTCCCTCATAAAGCTAGTTTCGCATACTATTTTGGGTATTGCTAACTAGGAATATGAAAAACACTCATAATACACGCATTTGCTAAGGTTGTTCTGTTTCTCAATTAAGATTGTTATTCATGAGTTTCAGCATTTTGGTATCTAAGAAACTTGTTTATATACACGAGTTTTTGCGTTTTTCTACGTAAAACACGTAAAACACTGAGAAGACAAGTATTCAGTAATTTTGTTTTGAATTCCCATATAGAGTGAGTTCCTTATTATTTATCGTTTTGGTGCCTAACATGCTGAACAACACTCAAAAGACAGATTTCTGATAAGGTCGTTTAATTTCCTCATATAGGAGGCTTTGCATGCACTTTAGGGTTTGGTACATAAGTCCGAAAAAAAGGCTAAAATTAACTTTTTTGATGATATTCTGTTATCATATAACTGTCCTGAATTTTCCCAGAATTTTGGCAACGCGGTACCTATGAAGATAAATAACAAAAAAAAAAATCCTATTTTTTTTATTTACTTATTTATTTTTTCTCAATAAAGAGTGCTATTTGTGGGATTTAGCTTTTATGTACTTGAGGAACTTAAAAACACTCATAATACACGTTTCTCGTAATGTCCTTTCGTTTCCCAAACATAAGGTTCTTTGCATGGATTTAAGCGTTTTTATAGATAACATGATCAAAAACACTCAAAATACATGTTTTTGGTAATGTTATTCTGTTTGTCCTTAAAAGGTGTTTTCCATGCGTTTTAGAAGTTTTGTATATAAGGAGCTCAAAAACACTTAAAGGCAAGTTTTTTGTATGAATTGGTGTTATTCCAATGAAATATGATTGCCCTGCTTTTTAGTGCTTTACTGCCTATCACGCTCAAAAAC
Organism: Scylla paramamosain; assembly: GCF_035594125.1. Classification (NCBI taxonomy): domain Eukaryota; kingdom Metazoa; phylum Arthropoda; class Malacostraca; order Decapoda; family Portunidae; genus Scylla; species Scylla paramamosain. The sequence goes on from NC_087185.1 coordinate 9,656,438, forward strand.
ACTTAAAAGACACTTTTCTGGTATTGTCATTTTTTTCTCACATAAAGGTGGTTTCGCATGCAATTTGTATTTTTTGGTAACTAAGAATATCAAAAACACTCAAAATACACGAATTTGGTAAGGTTGTTCTGTTTCTCAATTAAGAGTGTTATTCATGAGTTTCAGCATTTTGGTATCTAGGAAACTTCTCCATATACTCGAGTTTTTGCGTTTTTTGCCTTGGTGTTCTTTTGAACTGTAATACACTCATTATACACTTTTCCCGCAATGTCCCTTTCTTTCCCAATATAGAGTGCTTTGTATCAATTTTAGCGTTTTTTTATAGGTAACAAGCTCAGAAACACTCAAAATATACCTTTTTGGTAATGTTTTTTCTCTTTCTTGATATTGGTTGGTTTGCATCCATTTTAGCGTTTTTCTGCGTAAAACACTGGGAAGACACGTTTTTAGTAATTTTGTTTTTGATTCCCATATCAAGTGAGTTCCTTATCATTTATCATTTTGGTGCCTAACTTGCTGAAAAACACTCAAAAGAAATATTTCTGATAAGGTCTTTATATTGGAGGCTTTGCGTGCAGTTTAGGGTTTGGTTAGGGTCCGAAAAAAAAGCTAAAATCAACTTTTTTGATAATATTCTCTTATCATATAATTGCCTTGAATTTTCCCAGAATTTTGGCATTTCGGTACCTATGAAGATGAATAATAAAAAAAAAAATTGCTATTTTTTTATTTTTTTTATTTATTTATTTTTCTAAATAAAGAGTGGGTTTTTGGTTTTTGGTACTTAACAAATTTAAAAACACTCATAATATACGTTTCTCGTAATGTCCTTTTGTTTCCTAAATATCAGGTTCTTTGCATGTATTTAAGCGTTTTTATAGATAACATGATCAAAAACACTCAAAATACATGTTTTTGGTAATTTTATTGTTTCTTCATAAAGTTCGTTCTGCCTGCGTTTTAGCGGTTTAGTATACAAGGAGCTCAAAAACACTTAAAGGCAAGTTCTTGATAACAATTGGTTTTATTCAAATGTAATGTAATTGCCCTGCTTTTTGGTGCTTTATTGCCTATCAGGCTCAAAAACACTCAAAAGACATTTTTCTGGTAATGTCATTTTTTTCTCACATAAAGCTGGTTTCGCATGCAATTTGGGGTTTTGGTAACTAAGAATGTGAAAAGCTCTCAAAATACACGCGTATAGTAAGGTTGTTCTGTTTCTCAATTAGGAATGTTATTCATGAGTTTCAGCATTTTGGTATCTAGGAAACTTCTCCATATCCACAAGTTTTTGCGTTTTTTGCCTTTTGGTTCTTTTGAACTATAAAACACTCATTATACACTTTTCTTGCAATGTCCTTTTATTTCCTAATATATAGTGCTTTGCATCAATTTTCGCGTTTTTTGTAGGTAACAAGCTCAAAAACACTCAAAATATACCTTTTTGTTAATGTTTTTCTATTTTTTTTATATTGGTTGGTTTGCATCCGTTTTAGCGTTTTTGTACGTAAAACAGTGAAAAGACATGTTTTCAGTAATTTTGTTTTGGATTCCCATATAGAGTGAGTTCCTTATTTATTTATCGTTTCGGTGCCTAACATTCTGAAAAACACTCAAAAGACACATTTCTTTTAAGGTCGTTTAATTTCCTTATATAGGAGGCTTTGCATGCACTTTAGGGTTTGGTATATAACAGTCCGAAAAAAAAGCTAAAATTAACTTTTTTGATCATTTTCTTTCATCATATAATAGCCCGGAATTTTCCCAGAATTTTGGTATCTCGGTACCTATGACGATGAATAACAAAAAAAAAAAAAAAAAAAATCCTATTTTTTATTTTTTTATTTATTTATTTTTCTAAATAAAGAGTGTTATTTGTGGGTTTTAGCTTTTTGGTATTTAAGGAACTAAAAAAACACTCATAATACATATTTCTCGTAATGTCCTTTCGTTTCCCAAACATAAGATTCTTTGCATGTATTTAAGCGTTTTTATAGATAACATGATCAAAAACACTCAAAATACATGTTTTTGGTAATGTTATTCTGTTTGTCCATAAAAAGGTGTTTTGCATGCGTTTTAGAGTTTTGGTATGTAATGAGCTCAAAAACACCTAAAGGCAAGTTCTTGGTAAAAGTTGGTTTTATTCCCATGTAATGTGATTTCCCTGCTTTTTAGTGATTTATTGCCTAACACGCTCAAAAACACTCGAAAGACATTTTCTGGTAATATTATTTTTTCCCACATAAAGATAGTTTCGCATGGAATTTGGAGTTTTGGTAACTAAGAATGTGAAAAACACTCAAAATACAGGCATTTAGTAAGGTAGATCTGTTTCTCAATTAAAAGTCTTATTCATGAGTTTCAGCATTTTGGTATATAAGAAACTTCTTTATGTACACAAGTTTTTGAGTTGTTTGCCTTGTGGTTCTTGTGAAACTATAAAACACTCATTATACACGTTTCTCGTAATGTCCTTTTCTTTCCTAATATAGAGTGCGTTTCATCCATTTTCGCATTTTTTTGTAGGTAACAAGCTCAAAAACACATCAAAACATATCTTTTTGGTAATGTTATTCTATTTCTTCATATTGGTTGGTTTGCATCCGTTTTAGCGTTTTTCTACGTAAATATTGTTGAAATTGCTGAAAAAAAACACTCAAAAGACAGGTTTCCGGTAAAGTTGAGTAATTTCTCCATATAGGTGGCTTTGCATGCACCTCAGGGTTTGGTACATAACTCCGGAAAAAAGCTAAAATTATATTTTTTATAATGATTTTTTTTTTTTTTTTTTTACAAAATTTCCCTGAATTTTTTCCAGAATTTTGGTATCTCGGTACCTATAAAGATGAATAAGAAAATTTCTCTATAAAGTGTTATTTGTAAGTGTTAGCTTTTTGGTACTTAAGGAACTTAAAAACACTCATAATACACGATTTTCGTAATGTCCTTTTCTTATACAAACATAGGGTTCTTTACATGTATTTAAGCGTTTTTATAGGTAACGTGATCAAAAACACTCAAAATACATATTTTTTGTAATGTTATTCTGTTTCTCCATAAAGGATGTTTTACATGCGTTTTAGCGTTTTGGTATGTAAGGAGTTAAAAAACACTTAAAGGCAAGTTCTTCGTAAAAGTTGGTTTTATTCCTAAGTAATGTGATTGTTCTGCTTTTTAGTGCTTTGTTGCATATCACGCTCAAAAACACTCAAAAGACATTTTTCTGGTAATGTCATTTTTTTCCCACATAAAGCTAGTTTCGCATGTAATTTGGCAATTTCGTAACTAATAATGTGAAAAACACTCAAAATTCACAATTTGGTAAGGGTAGTTCTCTTTCTCGATTAAAAGTGTTATTCATGCATTTCATCATTTTGGTTTGTAAGAAACTTCTCTATATACACGAGTTTTTGCGTTTATTGCCTTGTGGTTCTTTTGAAACTATAAAACACTCATTATTTCTTATTTCTCGTAATGTTCTTTTGTTTCCTAATATAGAGTGCTTTCCATCCATTTTTGCATTTTTTTGTAGGTAACAAGCTTAAAAACACTCAAAATATATCTTTTTGGTAATGTTTTTCTATTTTTTCATATTGGTTGGTTTGCATCCGTTTTAGCGTTTTTCATCGTAAATCTCTGAAAAGACTCGTTTTCAGTAATATTGTTGAAATTGCTTCTGGTACAGGTTTCTGGTAAAGTCGTGTAATTTTCCCATATAGGTGGCTTTGCATGCACTTTAGGGTTTGGTACATAACTCCGGAAAAAAGCTAAAATTATATTTTTTGCTATTTTTTTTTCTTTACCTAATTTCCCTGAGTTTTGCTAGAATTTTAGCATCTCGGTACCAATGTAGATGAATAGAAAAAAAAAATATTCATTTATTTTTATTTTTTTCTGTATAAAGAGTGTTATTTGTATGTTTTAGCTTTTTGGTACTTAAGGAACCTAAAAACTCTCATAATACATAATTTTCGTAATATCCTTTCGTTTCACAAACATAGGGTTCTTTGCATGTATTTAAGCGTTTTTATAGGTAACATTATCAAAAAAAAATTTAAATTCATGTTTCTAGTAATGTTATTTTGTTTATCCATAAAGGGTGTTTTGCATGCGTTTTAGCATTTTCTTATGTAAGGAGTTAAAAACACTTAAAGGCATGTTTTTGGTAAAAGTTGGTTTTATTCCCATGTAATGTTATTGTTCTGATTTTTAGTGCTTTCTTGCATATCACGCTCTAAAACACTCAAAAGACACTTTTCTGGTAATGTCATTTTTTCCCACATAAAACTAGTTTCGCTTGTAATTTCGGATTTTCGTAACTAAGAATGTGAAAAACATTAAAAAAACTCACATTTGGTAAGACAGTTCTGTTTCTCAATTAAAAGTCTTATTCATGAGTTTCAGCATTTTGGAATGTAACAAACTTCTTTATATACACGAGATTTGCGTTTTTTGCCTTGTGGTTCTTGTGAAACTATAAAACACTCATTATACTCGTTTCTCGTAATGTCCATTTGCTTCCCAATATAGAGTGCTTTCCATCCATTTTCGCGTTTTTTGTAGGTAACAATTTAAAAAATACTCAAAATATACCTTTTTGGTAATGTTATTATATTTCTTCATTTTGGTTGGTTTGCATCCGTTTTAGCGTTTTCTACGTAAAACACCAAAAAGACACGTTTTCAGTAATTTTGTTTTGGATTCCCATTTAGATTGACTTCCTTGGGTTTTATCGTGTTGGTTCCTAACATACTGAAAAACACTCATAAGACAGTTTTCTGGCAAAGACGTTTAATTTCCCCATATAGGTGGCTTTGCATGCACTTTAGGGGTTTGGTACATAACAGTCCGAAAAAAAAGCTAAATTTAACTATTTTGATAATGTTCTTATTTCATATAATTTCCTGAACTTTGTCCGAATTTTGGCACCTCGTTACCTGTGAAGATGAATAAGAATTTTAAAAATATCGTGTTTTTTTATCTAATTATTTTTTTTCTCAATAAAGAGTGTAATTTGTGGCTGTTACCTTTTTCGTAGTTAATGAACTTAAAAACACTCATAATGCACGTTTCTCGTAATGTCCTTTCGTTTCCCAAAAATAGGGTTCCTTGCAAGTATTTAAGCGTTTTTATTGGTAATATGATCAAAAACACTCAAATTACATGTTTTTGGTAATGTTATTCTGTTTCACCATAAAGTGTATTTTGCATGCATTTTAGTGTTTTGGTATATAAGGAGCTCAAAAACACTTAAAGGCAAGTTCTTGTTAAAAATTGGTTTTATTCGAATGTAATGTGATTGCCCTGCTTTTTAGTGATTTATTGCCTAACACGCTCAAAAACACTCAAAAGACATTTTTCTGGTAATGTCATTTTTTTTCCCACATAAAGTTGGTTTCGCATGCAATTTGGGGTTTTGGTAACTAAGAATGTGAAAAGCACTCAAAATACACGCATTTAGTAAGATTGTCCTGTTTCTCAATTAAGAGTGTTGTTCATGAGTTTAAGCATTTTGGTATCTACGAAACTTCTTCACATACACTAGTTATTGCATTTTTTGCCTTGTGGTTCTTTTTGTTTCTTTTGAACTATAAAACACTCATTATACACTTTTCTTGCAATGTCCTTTTCTTTCCCATTATAGAGTGCTTTGCATCAATTTTTGTGTTTTTTATAGGTAACAAGCTCAAAAACACTCAAAATATACCTTTTTGGTAATGTTTTTCTATTTCTTTATATTGGTTGGTTTGCATCCGTTTTAGCGTTTTTCTACGTAAAACACTGAGAAGACAAGTATTCAGTAATTTTGTTTTGAATTCCCATATAGAGTGAGTTCCTTATTATTTATCGTTTTGGTGCCTAACATGCTGAACAACACTCAAAAGACAGATTTCTGATAAGGTCGTTTAATTTCCTCATATAGGAGGCTTTGCATGCACTTTAGGGTTTGGTACATAAGTCCGAAAAAAAGGCTAAAATTAACTTTTTTGATGATATTCTGTTATCATATAACTGTCCTGAATTTTCCCAGAATTTTGGCAACGCGGTACCTATGAAGATAAATAACAAAAAAAAAAAATCCTATTTTTTTTATTTACTTATTTATTTTTTCTCAATAAAGAGTGCTATTTGTGGGATTTAGCTTTTATGTACTTGAGGAACTTAAAAACACTCATAATACACGTTTCTCGTAATGTCCTTTCGTTTCCCAAACATAAGGTTCTTTGCATGGATTTAAGCGTTTTTATAGATAACATGATCAAAAACACTCAAAATACATGTTTTTGGTAATGTTATTCTGTTTGTCCTTAAAAGGTGTTTTCCATGCGTTTTAGAAGTTTTGTATATAAGGAGCTCAAAAACACTTAAAGGCAAGTTTTTTGTATGAATTGGTGTTATTCCAATGAAATATGATTGCCCTGCTTTTTAGTGCTTTACTGCCTATCACGCTCAAAAACACTTAAAAGACACTTTTCTGGTATTGTCATTTTTTTCTCACATAAAGGTGGTTTCGCATGCAATTTGTATTTTTTGGTAACTAAGAATATCAAAAACACTCAAAATACACGAATTTGGTAAGGTTGTTCTGTTTCTCAATTAAGAGTGTTATTCATGAGTTTCAGCATTTTGGTATCTAGGAAACTTCTCCATATACTCGAGTTTTTGCGTTTTTTGCCTTGGTGTTCTTTTGAACTGTAATACACTCATTATACACTTTTCCCGCAATGTCCCTTTCTTTCCCAATATAGAGTGCTTTGTATCAATTTTAGCGTTTTTTTTATAGGTAACAAGCTCAGAAACACTCAAAATATACCTTTTTGGTAATGTTTTTTCTCTTTCTTGATATTGGTTGGTTTGCATCCATTTTAGCGTTTTTCTGCGTAAAACACTGGGAAGACACGTTTTTAGTAATTTTGTTTTTGATTCCCATATCAAGTGAGTTCCTTATCATTTATCATTTTGGTGCCTAACTTGCTGAAAAACACTCAAAAGAAATATTTCTGATAAGGTCTTTATATTGGAGGCTTTGCATGCAGTTTAGGGTTTGGTTAGGGTCCGAAAAAAAAGCTAAAATCAACTTTTTTGATAATATTCTCTTATCATATAATTGCCTTGAATTTTCCCAGAATTTTGGCATTTCGGTACCTATGAAGATGAATAATAAAAAAAAAAAATTGCTATTTTTTTATTTTTTTTATTTATTTATTTTTCTAAATAAAGAGTGGGTTTTTGGTTTTTGGTACTTAACAAATTTAAAAACACTCATAATATACGTTTCTCGTAATGTCCTTTTGTTTCCTAAATATCAGGTTCTTTGCATGTATTTAAGCGTTTTTATAGATAACATGATCAAAAACACTCAAAATACATGTTTTTGGTAATTTTATTGTTTCTTCATAAAGTTCGTTTTGCCTGCGTTTTAGCGGTTTAGTATACAAGGAGCTCAAAAACACTTAAAGGCAAGTTCTTGATAACAATTGGTTTTATTCAAATGTAATGTAATTGCCCTGCTTTTTGGTGCTTTATTGCCTATCAGGCTCAAAAACACTCAAAAGACATTTTTCTGGTAATGTCATTTTTTTCTCACATAAAGCTGGTTTCGCATGCAATTTGGGGTTTTGGTAACTAAGAATGTGAAAAGCTCTCAAAATACACGCGTATAGTAAGGTTGTTCTGTTTCTCAATTAGGAATGTTATTCATGAGTTTCAGCATTTTGGTATCTAGGAAACTTCTCCATATCCACAAGTTTTTGCGTTTTTTGCCTTTTGGTTCTTTTGAACTATAAAACACTCATTATACACTTTTCTTGCAATGTCCTTTTATTTCCTAATATATAGTGCTTTGCATCAATTTTCGCGTTTTTTGTAGGTAACAAGCTCAAAAACACTCAAAATATACCTTTTTGTTAATGTTTTTCTATTTTTTTTATATTGGTTGGTTTGCATCCGTTTTAGCGTTTTTGTACGTAAAACAGTGAAAAGACATGTTTTCAGTAATTTTGTTTTGGATTCCCATATAGAGTGAGTTCCTTATTTATTTATCGTTTCGGTGCCTAACATTCTGAAAAACACTCAAAAGACACATTTCTTTTAAGGTCGTTTAATTTCCTCATATAGAAGGCTTTGCATGCACTTTAGGGTTTGGTATATAACAGTCCGAAAAAAAAGCTAAAATTAACTTTTTTGATCATTTTCTTTCATCATATAATAGCCCGGAATTTTCCCAGAATTTTGGTATCTCGGTACCTATGACGATGAATAACAAAAAAAAAAAAAAAAAAAAATCCTATTTTTTTATTTTTTATTTATTTATTTTTCTAAATAAAGAGTGTTATTTGTGGGTTTTAGCTTTTTGGTATTTAAGGAACTAAAAAAACACTCATAATACATATTTCTCGTAATGTCCTTTCGTTTCCCAAACATAAGATTCTTTGCATGTATTTAAGCGTTTTTATAGATAACATGATCAAAAACACTCAAAATACATGTTTTTGGTAATGTTATTCTGTTTGTCCATAAAAAGGTGTTTTGCATGCGTTTTAGAGTTTTGGTATGTAATGCGCTCAAAAACTCCTAAAGGCAAGTTCTTGGTAAAAGTTGGTTTTATTCCCATGTAATGTGATTTCCCTGCTTTTTAGTGATTTATTGCCTAACACGCTCAAAAACACTCGAAAGACATTTTCTGGTAATATTATTTTTTTCCCACATAAAGATAGTTTCGCATGGAATTTGGAGTTTTGGTAACTAAGAATGTGAAAAACACTCAAAATACAGGCATTTAGTAAGGTAGATCTGTTTCTCAATTAAAAGTCTTATTCATGAGTTTCAGCATTTTGGTATATAAGAAACTTCTTTATGTACACAAGTTTTTGAGTTGTTTGCCTTGTGGTTCTTGTGAAACTATAAAACACTCATTATACACGTTTCTCGTAATGTCCTTTTCTTTCCTAATATAGAGTGCGTTTCATCCATTTTCGCATTTTTTTGTAGGTAACAAGCTCAAAAACACATCAAAACATATCTTTTTGGTAATGTTATTCTATTTCTTCATATTGGTTGGTTTGCATCCGTTTTAGCGTTTTTCTACGTAAATATTGTTGAAATTGCTGAAAAAAAACACTCAAAAGACAGGTTTCCGGTAAAGTTGAGTAATTTCTCCATATAGGTGGCTTTGCATGCACCTCAGGGTTTGGTACATAACTCCGGAAAAAAGCTAAAATTATATTTTTTATAATGATTTTTTTTTTTTTTTTTTACAAAATTTCCCTGAATTTTTTCCAGAATTTTGGTATCTCGGTACCTATAAAGATGAATAAGAAAATTTCTCTATAAAGTGTTATTTGTAAGTGTTAGCTTTTTGGTACTTAAGGAACTTAAAAACACTCATAATACACGATTTTCGTAATGTCCTTTTCTTATACAAACATAGGGTTCTTTACATGTATTTAAGCGTTTTTATAGGTAACGTGATCAAAAACACTCAAAATACATATTTTTTGTAATGTTATTCTGTTTCTCCATAAAGGATGTTTTACATGCGTTTTAGCGTTTTGGTATGTAAGGAGTAAAAAAACACTTAAAGGCAAGTTCTTCGTAAAAGTTGGTTTTATTCCTAAGTAATGTGATTGTTCTGCTTTTTAGTGCTTTGTTGCATATCACGCTCAAAAACACTCAAAAGACATTTTTCTGGTAATGTCATTTTTTTCCCACATAAAGCTAGTTTCGCATGTAATTTGGCAATTTCGTAACTAATAATGTGAAAAACACTCAAAATACACAATTTGGTAAGGGTAGTTCTCTTTCTCGATTAAAAGTGTTATTCATGCATTTCATCATTTTGGTTTGTAAGAAACTTCTCTATATACACGAGTTTTTGCGTTTATTGCCTTGTGGTTCTTTTGAAACTATAAAACACTCATTATTTCTTATTTCTCGTAATGTTCTTTTGTTTCCTAATATAGAGTGCTTTCCATCCATTTTTGCATTTTTTGTAGGTAACAAGCTTAAAAACACTCAAAATATATCTTTTTGGTAATGTTTTTCTATTTTTTCATATTGGTTGGTTTGCATCCGTTTTAGCGTTTTTCATCGTAAATCTCTGAAAAGACTCGTTTTCAGTAATATTGTTGAAATTGCTTCTGGTACAGGTTTCTGGTAAAGTCGTGTAATTTTCCCATATAGGTGGCTTTGCATGCACTTTAGGGTTTGGTACATAACTCCGGAAAAAAGCTAAAATGATATTTTTTGCTATTTTTTTTTCTTTACCTAATTTCCCTGAGTTTTGCTAGAATTTTAGCATCTCGGTACCAATGTAGATGCATAGAAAAAAAAAATTCATTTATTTTTATTTTTTTCTGTATAAAGAGTGTTATTTGTATGTTTTAGCTTTTTGGTACTTAAGGAACCTAAAAACTCTCATAATACATAATTTTCGTAATATCCTTTCGTTTCACAAACATAGGGTTCTTTGCATGTATTTAAGCGTTTTTATAGGTAACATTATCAAAAAAAAATTTAAATTCATGTTTCTAGTAATGTTATTTTGTTTATCCATAAAGGGTGTTTTGCATGCGTTTTAGCATTTTCTTATGTAAGGAGTTAAAAACACTTAAAGGCATGTTTTTGGTAAAAGTTGGTTTTATTCCCATGTAATGTTATTGTTCTGATTTTTAGTGCTTTCTTGCATATCACGCTCTAAAACACTCAAAAGACACTTTTCTGGTAATGTCATTTTTTCCCACATAAAACTAGTTTCGCTTGTAATTTCGGATTTTCGTAACTAAGAATGTGAAAAACATTAAAAAAACTCACATTTGGTAAGACAGTTTTGTTTCTCAATTAAAAGTCTTATTCATGAGTTTCAGCATTTTGGAATGTAACAAACTTCTTTATATACACGAGATTTGCGTTTTTTGCCTTGTGGTTCTTGTGAAACTATAAAACACTCATTTTACTCGTTTCTCGTAATGTCCATTTGCTTCCCAATATAGAGTGCTTTCCATCCATTTTCGCGTTTTTTGTAGGTAACAATTTAAAAAATACTCAAAATATACCTTTTTGGTAATGTTATTATATTTCTTCATTTTGGTTGGTTTGCATCCGTTTTAGCGTTTTCTACGTAAAACACCAAAAAGACACGTTTTCAGTAATTTTGTTTTGGATTCCCATTTAGATTGACTTCCTTGGGTTTTATCGTGTTGGTTCCTAACATACTGAAAAACACTCATAAGACAGTTTTCTGGCAAAGACGTTTAATTTCCCCATATAGGTGGCTTTGCATGCACTTTAGGGGTTTGGTACATAACAGTCCGAAAAAAAAGCTAAATTTAACTATTTTGATAATGTTCTTATTTCATATAATTTCCTGAACTTTGTCCGAATTTTGGCACCTCGTTACCTGTGAAGATGAATAAGAATTTTAAAAATATCGTGTTTTTTTATCTAATTATTTTTTTTTCTCAATAAAGAGTGTAATTTGTGGCTTTTACCTTTTTCGTAGTTAATGAACTTAAAAACACTCATAATACACGTTTCTCGTAATGTCCTTTCGTTTCCCAAAAATAGGGGTCCTTGCAAGTATTTAAGCGTTTTTATTGGTAATATGATCAAAAACACTCAAATTACATGTTTTTGGTAATGTTATTCTGTTTCACCATAAAGTGTATTTTGCATGCATTTTAGTGTTTTGGTATATAAGGAGCTCAAAAACACTTAAAGGCAAGTTCTTGTTAAAAATTGGTTTTATTCGAATGTAATGTGATTGCCCTGCTTTTTAGTGATTTATTGCCTAACACGCTCAAAAACACTCAAAAGACATTTTTCTGGTAATGTCATTTTTTTTCCCACATAAAGTTGGTTTCGCATGCAATTTAAGGTTTTGGTAACTAAGAATGTGAAAAGCACTCAAAATACACGCATTTAGTAAGATTGTCCTGTTTCTCAATTAAGAGTGTTGTTCATGAGTTTAAGCATTTTGGTATCTACGAAACTTCTTCACATACACTAGTTATTGCATTTTTTGCCTTGTGGTTCTTTTTGTTTCTTTTGAACTATAAAACACTCATTATACACTTTTCTTGCAATGTCCTTTTCTTTCCCATTATAGAGTGCTTTGCATCAATTTTTGTGTTTTTTATAGGTAACAAGCTCAAAAACACTCAAAATATACCTTTTTGGTAATGTTTTTCTATTTCTTTATATTGGTTGGTTTGCATCCGTTTTAGCGTTTTTCTACGTAAAACACTGAGAAGACAAGTATTCAGTAATTTTGTTTTGAATTCCCATATAGAGTGAGTTCCTTATTATTTATCGTTTTGGTGCCTAACATGCTGAACAACACTCAAAAGACAGATTTCTGATGAGGTCGTTTAATTTCCTCATATAGGAGGCTTTGCATGCACTTTAGGGTTTGGTACATAAGTCCGAAAAAAAGGCTAAAATTAACTTTTTTGATGATATTCTGTTATCATATAACTGTCCTGAATTTTCCCAGAATTTTGGCAACGCGTTACCTATGAAGATAAATAACAAAAAAAAAATCCTATTTTTTTTATTTACTTATTTATTTTTTCTCAATAAAGAGTGCTATTTGTGGGATTTAGCTTTTATGTACTTGAGGAACTTAAAAACACTCATAATACACGTTTCTCGTAATGTCCTTTCGTTTCCCAAACATAAGGTTCTTTGCATGGATTTAAGCGTTTTTATAGATAACATGATCAAAAACACTCAAAATACATGTTTTTGGTAATGTTATTCTGTTTGTCCTTAAAAGGTGTTTTCCATGCGTTTTAGAAGTTTTGTATATAAGGAGCTCAAAAACACTTAAAGGCAAGTTTTTTGTATGAATTGGTGTTATTCCAATGAAATATGATTGCCCTGCTTTTTAGTGCTTTACTGCCTATCACGCTCAAAAACACTTAAAAGACACTTTTCTGGTATTGTCATTTTTTTCTCACATAAAGGTGGTTTCGCATGCAATTTGGGGTTTTGGTAACTAAGAATGTGAAAAGCACTCAAAATGCACGCATTTAGTAAGGTTGTTCTTTTTCTCAATTAAGAGTGTTATTCATGAGTTTCAGCATTTTGGTATCTAGGAAATCTCTCCATATACGCGATTTTTTGCGTTTTTTGCTTTGTGGTTTTTTGGAACTATAAAACACTCATTATACACTTTTCTTGCAATGTACTTTTGTTTCCCATTATAGAGTGCTTTGCATCAATTTTCATGTTTTTTTTTGTAGGTAAAAAGCTCAAAACACTCAAAATATACCTTTTTTGGTAACGTTTTTCTATTTCTTGATATTGCTTGGTTTCCATCCGTTTTAACGTTTTTCTACGTAAAACACTGATAGACACGTTTTCAGTAACTTTGTTTTGGATTCCCATATAGATTGAGTTCCTTATTATTTATCGTTTTGGTGCTTAACATGCTAAAAAACACTCAAAACAAAGATTTCTGGTAAGGTCATTTAATTTCCTCATATTGGAGGCTTTGCATGCATTTTAGGGTTTGGTACATAACAGTCTGAAAAAAAAAAGCTGAAATTAACTTTTTTGATAATATTCTTTTATCACATAATTGCCCTGAATTTTCCCAGAATTTTGGGTTCTCGGTACCTATGAAGATGAATAACAAAAAAGAAAACTATTTTATTTTTCTATTTTTTTTATTTTCTAAATAAAGACTATTATTTGTGGGTTTTATAATTTTGGTACTTAAGGAACTTAAAAAAAAACACTCATAATACACGTTTCTCGTAATGTCCTTTTGTTTCCCAAACATAATGATCTTTGCATGTATTTAAGCATGATGAAAAACACTCAAAATACATGTTTTTGTTAATGTTATTCTGTTTCTCCATAAAGTTTGATTTGCATGCGTTTTAGCGGTTTGGTATATAAGGGGTTAAAAAACACTTAAAGTCATATTCTTCGTAAAAGTTGTTTTTTTTCCCATGTAATGTGATCGTTCTGCTTTTTAGTGCTTTGTTGCATATCCCTCTGAAAAACACTCAAAAGACACTTTTCTGGTAATGTCATTTTTTTTCCCACATGAAGCTAGTTTCGCATGTAATGTGGCATTTTCGTAACTAAGAATGTGAAAAACACTCAAAATACACAATTTGTTAAGGTAGTTCTTTTATCGATAAAAAGTGTTATTCATGCATTTATTCATTTTGGTATGTAAGAAATTTCTCTATATACACGAATTTTTGCGTTTATTGCCTTGTGGTTCTTTTAAAACTATAAAACACTCATTATATACGTTTCTCGTAATGTCCTTTTGTTAAACAATATAGAATGCTTTACATCCATTTTTGCATTTATTGTAGGTAACAAGCTCAAAAACAAAATATATCTTTTTGGTAATGTTATTCTATTTCTTCATATAGGATGGTTTGTATCCGATTTAGCGTTTTTCTACGTAAAACACTGAAAAGACACGTTTTCAGTAATTTTCTTTTGGATTCACATATTGACTGACTTCCATATTATTTATCGTTTTGGTGCCTAACATGCTGAAAACACTGAAAAGACAGGTTTCTGGTAAAGTCGTTTAATCTATTTCTTCATATTGATTGGTTTCCATCCGTTTTAGCGTTTTTCTACGTAAAACACCGAAAAGACACGTTTTCAGTAATTTTGTTTTCGACTCCCGAAGAATATTGCATCTTAGTACCTATGAAGATGAAAAACAAAGAAAAAAAAATGTTTTATTATTATTTTTTTCTCTATATAGAGTGTTATTTGTGGGTTTTAGCTTTTTTGGTACGTAAGGAACTTAAAATCACTCATAATACACGATTCTCGTAATGTCCTTTCGTTTCCCCAACATAAGGTTCTTTGCATTTATTTAACACTCATTATACACGTTTCTCGTTATGTCCTTTTTTTTCCTTATATAGAGTGCTTTGCATCCATTTTCGCGTTTTTTTTATGTAACAAGCTCAAAAACACACAAAATATATTTTTTTGTAATGTTATTCTATTTCTTCATATTGGTTGGTTTGCATCCGTTTTAGCGTTTTTCTACGGAAATCTTTTACACGTTTCCACGTAATTTTGTTTTGGATTTCCATATAGAGTGACTTTCACATTATTTATCGTTTTGGTGCCTAACATGTTTTTTGGTGCCTTTTCCTTCCCAATATAGAGTGCTTTCCATCCATTTTCGCGTTTTTTGTAGGTAACAATTTCAAAAACACTCAAAATATACCTTTTTGGTAATGTTCTTTTATTTCTTCATTTTGGTTGGTTTGCATCCATTTTAGCGTTTACTACGTAAAACACCGAAAAGACACGTTTTCAGTAATTTTGTTTTGAATTCCCATATAGATTGAGTTCCTTAGGTTTTATCGTGTTGGTTCCTAACATACTGAAAAACACTCATAAGACAGTTTTCTGACAAAGACGTTTAATTTCCCCATATAGGTGGCTTTGCATGCACTTTAGGGTTTGGTACATAACAGTCCGAAAAAAAAAAACTAAATTTAACTTTTTTGATAATGTTCTTATTTTATATAATTTCCTGAACTTTGCCCGTTCACCTCGTTACCTGTGAAGATGAATAAGAATGAAAGAAAATGTCGTATTTTTTTTATTTATTTATTCTTTTTTTTTCAATAAAGAGTGTAATTTGTGGCTTTTAGCTTTTTCGTACTTAATGAACTTAAAAACACTCATAATACACGTTTCTCGTAATGTCCTTTCATTTCCAAAAAATAGGGTTCTTTGCATGTATTTAAGCGTTTCATTGGTAACATGATCAAAAACACTAAAAATACATGTTTTTGGTAATGTTATTCTGTTTCACAATAAAGTGTATTTTGCATGCATTTTAGTGTTTTCGTATATAAAGAGCTCAAATACACTTAAAGGCAAGTTCTTGTTAAAAATTGGTTTTATTCCAATGTAATGTGATTGCTCTGCTTTTTAGTGCTTTATTGCCTAACACGCTCAAAAACACTCAAAAGACATTTTTCTGGTAATGTCATTTTTTTCCCACATGAAGCTGGTTTCGCATGCAATTTGGGGTTTCGGTAACTAAGGATGTGAAAAACACTCAAAATACACGCATTTAGTAAGATTGTTCTGTTTCTCAATTAAGAGTGTTGTTCCAGAGTTTCAGCATGTTGGAATGTAAGAAACTTTTCTATATACACGAGTTTTTGCGTTTTTTGCCTTGTAGTTCTTGTGAAACTATAAAACACTCATTATACACGTTTCTCGTAATGTCCTTCTGCTTCCCAATATAGAGTGCTTTCCATCCATTTTCGCGTTTTTTGTAGGTAACAATTTCAAAAACACTCAAAATATACCTTTTTGGTAATGTTATTTTATTTCTTCATATTGGTTGGTTCGCATCCGGTTAAAACACGGAAAAGACACGTTTTTAGTAATTTTGTTTTGGATTCCCATATAGATTGACTTCCATGTTATTTATCGTGTTGGTTCCTAGCATGTTGAAAAACACTCATAAGACTGTTTTCTGGCAAAGACGTTTAATTTCCCCATATAGGTGGCTTTGCATGCACTTTAGGGTTTTGGTACATAACAGTCCGAAAAAAAAGCTAAATTTAACTTTTTTGATAATGTTCTTATTTCACATATTTTCCTGAATTTTGCCCGAATTTTCGCATCTCGGTACCTGTGAAGATGAATAAGAGAAAAAATATTGTATTTTTTAAAATTTATTTATTGTTTCTCAATAAAGAGTGTTATTTGTGGCTTTTAGCTTTTTGGTAATTAATGAACTTAAAAACACTCATAACACACGTTTCTCGTAATCTCCTTTCGTTTCCCAAAAATAGTGTTCTTTGCATGTATTTAAGCGTTTTTATTGGTAACATGATCAAAAACACTCAAAATACATGTTTTTGGTAATGTTATTCTGTTTCACCATAAAGAGTGTTTTGCATGCGTTTTAGTGTTTTGGTATATAAGGAGCTCAAACACACTTAAAGGTAAAGGTTTACCAAGGTTCTTGGTAAAAATTCTTTTTCCTCCAATGTAATGTGATTGTACTCCTTTTTAGTGCTTTATTGCCTATCACGCTCAAAAACACTCAAAAGACACTTTTCTGGTAAAGTTATTTTTTTCCCACATAAAGCTGGTTTCGCATGCAATTTGGGTTTTTCGTAACTAAGAATGTGAAAAACACTCAAAATACACGCATTTATTAAGGTTGTTCTGTTTCTCAATTAGGAGTGTTATACATGAGTTTTAGCATTTTTATATCTAGGAAACCTCTCCATATACACGAGATTTTGCGATTTTTGCCTTGTGGTTGTTTTGAACTATAAAAAAACTCATTATACACTTTTCTTGGAATGTCATTTTTTTTTCCCCCAATATAGAGTGCTTTGTATCAATTTTTGCACTTTTTGTAGGTAAAAAGCTCAAAAACACTCAAAATATACGTTTTTAGTAACGTTTTTCTATTTCTTGATATTGGTTGCTTTGCATCCGTTTTAGCATTTTTCTACGTAAAACACCGAGAGGACACGTTTTCAGTAACTTTATTTTGGATTCATATATAGTGAGTTCCTTATTATTTATCGTTTTTGTGCCTAACATGCTAAAAAAAAAACACTCAAAACACAGATTTCTGGTATGGTCGTTTAATTTCCTCTTATAGGAGGCTTTGCATGCACTTTAGGGTTTGGTACATAACAGTCCGAAAAAAAAAAGCTGAAAATAACGTTTTTGATAATATTCTTTTATCATATGATTGCCCTGAATTTTTTTAAGAATTTTGGCATCTCGGTACCTATGAATATGAATAACAAAAAAAAAAAAATTCCTTTTTTTTTATTTTTTTTTTTATTTTCTAAATAAAGAGTGTTATTTGTGGGTTTTAGCTCTTTGGTACTTAAGGAACTTAAAAAAAATAAACACTCATAATACACGTTTCTCGTAATGTCCTTTTGTTTCCCAAACATAATGTTCTTTGCATGTATTTAGGCGTTTTTATAGATAACATGATCAAAAACACTCAAAATACATGTTTTTGGTAATGTTATTCTTTTTCTCCATAAAGTTTGTTTTGCATGCGTTTTAGCGGTTTGGCATATAAGGAGCTCAAAAACACTTAAAGGCAAGGTTTTGGTATAAATTAGTGTTATTCCAATGTAATATGATTGCACTTCTTTTTAGTGCTTTATTGCCTATCACGCTCAAAAACACTTAAAAGACACTTTTCTGGTAATGTCATTTTTTTCTCACATAAAGGTTGTTTCGCATGCAATTTGGGGTTTTGGTAACTAAGACTGTGAAAAGCACTCAAAATACACGCATTTAGTAAGGTTGATCTGTTTTTCAATTAAGAGTGTTATTCATGAGTTTCAGCATTTTGGTATCTAGGAGCCTTCTCCATATACAGGAGCTGTTGTGTTTTTTGCCTTTTGGTTCTTTTGATCTATGAAAAACTCATTATACACTTTTCTTGCAAAGTCCTTTTGTTTTCTAATATAGAGTGCTTTGCATCAATTTTCGCGTATTTTGTAACAAGCTCAAAAACACTCAAAATATACCTTTTTGGTAATGTTTTCTATTTCTTGATATTGGTTGGTTTGCATCCGTTTTAGCGTTTTTCTACGTATAACACAAAAAAACACGTTTTCAGCAATTTTGTTTTGGATTCTCATATAGAGTGAGTTCCTTATTATTTATCGTTTTGGTGCCTAACATGCTGGAAAACACTCAAAAAACAGATTTCTGGTAAGGTCGTTTAATTTCCTCATATAGGAGGCTTTGGATGCACTTTAGGATTTGGTACAAAACTGTCCGAAAAAAAAAGCTAAAATTAACTTTTTTGATAATTTTCTTTTATGATATAATAGCTCTGAATTTTCGCAGAATTTTGGTATCTCCGTACCTATGAAGATAAAAAAAAAAAAAAAAATCCTATTTTTTTTTGGTACTTAAGGAACTTAAAAACACCTATAATACACGTTTCTCGTTGTGTCCTTTCGTTTCGCAAACATAAGGTTCTTTGCATGTATTTAAGCGTTTTTATAGATAACATGATGAAAAACACTCAAAATATATGTTTATGGTAATTTTATTCTGTTTCTCCATAAAAGGTGTTTTGCATGCGTTTTAGCGTTTTGGTATGTAATGAGCTCAAAAACACTTAAAGGCAAGTTCTTGGTAAAAGTTGTTTTTATTTCCATGTAATGTGATTGCCCTGCTTTTTAGTGTTTTTTTTTTTTTCCTAAGACGCTCAAAAACACTCAAAAGACACTTTTCTGTAATATCATTTTTTTCCCCACATAAAGCTAGTTTTGCATGGAATTTGGGGTTTTGGTAACTAAGAATGTGAAAAAAAACAAAACACAGGCATTTAGTAAGGTTGTTCTATTTCTTAATAAAAAGTGTTATTCATGAGTGTCAGCATTTTGGTATGTAAGAAACTTTTCTAATACACACATTTGGTAAGGTATTTCTGTTTCAAAATTTAAAGTGTTATTCATGAATTTCAGCTTTTTGGTATGTAAGAAACTTCTTTATGCACACGAGTTTTTGAGTTTTTTACTTTGTGGTTCTTGTCAAACTATAAAACACTCATACACGTTTCTCGTAATGTCCTTTTCTTTGCCAATATAAAGTGCATTCCATCCATTTTTGCATTTTTTGTAGGTAACAAGCTCAAAAACACATCAAAATATATCTTTTTGATAATGTTATTCTATTTCTTCATATTGGTTGGTTTACAGCGTTTTTCTACGTTAATCACTGAAAAGATACGTTTTCAGTAATATTGTTGAAATGCTGAAAAACACTCAAAAGACAGGTTTCTGGTAAAGTCGTGTAATTTCCCCATATAGGTGGATTTGCATGCATTTCCAGGTTTGTACATAACTCCGGAAAAAAGCTAAAATTATTTTTTATATAATGATTTTTTTTTTTTATAAAATCTCCATGAATTTCGCCAGAATTTTGGCATCTCGGTACCTATGAAGATGAATAACAAAAAAAAAAAATGTTCTCTCTATAAAGAGTGTTATTTGTGGGTTTTAGATTTTTGGTACTTAAAGAACTTAAAAATACTCATAATACACAATTTTCGTAATGTCCTTTTTTTTATACACACATAGGGTTCTTTACATGTATTTAAGCGTTTTTATAGGTTACATGATCAAAAACACTCAAAATACATGTTTTTGGTAATGTTATTCTGTTTCTCCATAAAGGGTGTTTTGCATGCGTTTTAGCGATTTGGTATGTAAGGAGTTAAAAAACACTTAAAGTCAAGTTCTTCGTAAAAGTTGGTTTTATTTCCATGTAATGCTTTTTAGTACTTTGTTGCATATCACGCTCAAAAACACCATAAAAGACATTTTTTTCGTAATGTCATTTTTTCCCCACATGAAGGTAGTTTCGCATGTAATTTGGGATTTTCGTAACTAAGAATGTGAAAACCACTCAAAAAGCACAATTTGGTAAGGTAGGTCTGTTTATCGATTAAAAGTGTTATACATGCATTTCATCATTTTGGTATGTAAGAAATTTCTCTATATACACGAGTTATTGCGTTTATTGCCTTGTGTTTCTTTTAAAACTATAAAACTCTCATTATACACGATTCTCGTAATGTCCTTTTGTTTCCTAATATAGAGTGCTTTACATCCATTTTTGCATTTTTTTGTAGGTAACAAGCTCAAAAACACTCAAAATATATCTTTTTGGTAATGTTATTCTATTTCCTAATATAGGTTGGTTTGCATTCACTTTAGCGTTTTTCTACGTAAAACACTGAAAAGACACGTTTTCAGTAATTTTGTTTTGGATTCACATATTGACTGACTTCCATATTATTTATCGTTTTGGTGCCTAACATGCTGAAAAACACTGAAAAGACAGGTTTCTGGTAAAGTCGTTTAACATCTCTATATAGGTAGCTTTGCATGCACTTTAGTGTTTGGTACATAACAATCCGAAAAAAAAGCTATAATTAACTTTTTGGGTAATGTTCTTTTTTCCACATAAATTCCCTGAATTTTGGCAGAATTTTGGCATCTCGGTACTTATAAGGATGAATAACAAAAAAAAAATCCCATTTTTTAATTTTTTTGTTTATTATTATTTTTTTTCTAATTAAAGAGTGTTATTTGTGGGTTTTAGCTTTTAGGTACTGAAGGAACTTAATAAAACACTCATAATACACGTTTCTCGTAATGTCCTTTCGTTTCCCAAACATAAGGTTCTTTGCATGTATTTAAGCGTTTTTATAGATAACATGATCAAAAACACTCAAAATACATGTATTTGGTAATATTATTCTGTTTCTCCATAAAATGTATTTTGCATGCGTTTTAGCGTTTTGGTTTGTAAGGAGCTCAAAAACACTTAAAAGCAAGTTCTTGCAAAGATTTGGTTTTATTCCCATGTAATGTGATTGCCCTTCCTTTTAGTGCTTTATTGCGTAACACGCTCAAAACACTCAAAAGATATGCAAGACCTCGCATATAAGGAAATTAAAGACCTTACCAAAAATCTGTCTTTTGAGTGTTTTTCAGCATGTTATGCACCAAAACGATAAATAATAAGGAACTCACTCTAGGTGGGAATCCAAAAGAAAATTACTGAAAACGTGTCTTCTCAGTGTTTTACGTAGAAAAACGCTAAAACTGATGCAAACCAACCAATATCAAGAAGCAGAAAAACATTACCAAAAATGTATATTTTGAGTGTTTTTGAGCTTGTTACCTAGAAAAAAAAACGCAAAAATTGATACAAAGCACTCTATATTGGAAAACAACGGGACATTGCGAAAAAAGTGTATAATGAATGTTTTATAATAAAAAAAAAACAACAACGCAAAAAACGCAAAAACTCGTGTATATGGAGAAGTTTCCTAGATACCAAAATGCTGAAACTCATGAATAACACTCTTAATTGAGAAACAGAACAACCTTACTAAATGCGTGTCAAAAACATTAAAAGGCAAGTTCTTCGTAAAAGTTGGTTTTATTCCCATGTAATGTGATTGCCCTGCTTCTTAGTGCTTTATTGCCTAACACGCTCAAAAACACTCAATAGACACTTTTCTTAAAATGTCATTTTTTTCCATATAAAGCTAGTTTCGCATGGAATTTGGAGTTTTGGTAACTAAGAATGTAAAAAAACACTCAAAATACACGCATTTAGTAAGGTTGCTTTGTTTCTTGATTAAGAGTGTTATTCGTGAGTTTCAGTATTTTGGTATCCTAGAAACTTCTCCACACAGACGAGTTTTTGCGTTTTTTGCCTTGTGATTCTGGTGAAACTATAAAACATTCATTATACACAGTTCTCGTTATGTCCTTTTTTTTTCTAATATACAGTGCTTTGCATCCATTTTTGCGTTTTTTTTATGTAACAAGCTCAAAAACACACAAAATATACTTTTCTGGTAATGTTATTATTCTATTTTTTCATATTGTTTGGTTTGCATCCGTTTTAGCATTTTTTTAGGTAAATCTTTTAAAAGACACGTTTTCAGTAATTTTGTTTTGGATTTCCATATAGAGTGACATTCATATTATCTATCGTTGGTATGATGCCTAACATGCAGAAAAACACTGAAAAGACAGGTTTCTTGTAAAGTGGTTAAATTTTCCCAAATAGGTGGCTTTGCATACATTTTATGGTTTGGTACATAACTCCGAAAAAAAAGGTAAAATTAACTTTTTCGATAATGTTCTTTTTTCCATATAATTTCCCTGAATTTTGGCAAAATTTTGGCATCTTGGTACCTCTGAACATCAATAAGAAAAAAAAAATGCCATTTATCTATTTATTTATTTATTTTTCTCTATAAAGAGTATTATTTGTAGGTTTTAACGTTTTGGTACTTAAGAAACTTAAAAAACATTCATAATACACATTTCTCGTAATGTCCTTTCGTTTCCCAAATATAGGGATCTTTGCATGTATTTAAGCGTTTTTATAGGTAACATGATAAAAAAAAAAACACTCAAAAACACTTGTTTTTGGTAATGTTATTCTGCTTCTCCGTAAAGGAGTGTTTTGCATGCGTTTTAGCGATTTGGTATGTAAGGAGCTGAAAAACACTTCAAGGCAAGTTCTTGGTAAAAATTGGTTTTATTCCAATGTAATATGATTGCCCTGCTTTTTAGTGCTTTATTGCCTAACACGTTCAAAGACACTCAAAAGACACTTCTGGTAATGTCATTTTTTTTCCCACATAAAGGTAGTTTCGCATGCTATTTGGGGTTTTGCTAACTAAGAATGTGAAAAAAAACACTCAAAATACATGCATTTGGTAATGTTGTTCTGTTTCTCAATTAAGACTGTTATTCATGAGTTTCAGCATTTTGGTATCTAAGAAACTTCTTTATATACACGAGTTTTTGCGTTTTTTGCCTTGTGGTTCTTGTGAACCGCAAGTTCTTTTCCCCGAAAATAATAAGACAATCATTATACACGTTTCTCGTAATGACCTTTTCTTTCCCAATAGGGACTGTTTTGCATCCATTTTCGCGTTTTTTTTTTGTAGGTAACAAGCTCAAAAACACTCAAAATATACCTTTTTGGTAATATTATTCTACTTCTTCATATTGGTTGGTTTGCATCCGTTTTAGCGTTTTTCTACGTAAAACACCGAAAAGACACGTTTTCAGTAATTTTGTTTTCGATTCCCAAAGAATATTGCAAGAATTTTAGCATCTTAGTACCTATGAAGATGAATAACAGAAAAAAAAAAAAAATTTTATTTATTTTTTTCTCTATAAAGAGTATTATTTGATGGTTTTAGCTTTTTGGGTACTTAACGAACTTAAAAACACTCAAAATACACGTTTCTCGTAATGTCCTTTCGTTTCCCCAACATAAGGTTCTTTGCATGTATTTAAGCGTTTTTATAAATAACATGATCAAAAACACTCAAAATACATGTTTTTGGTAATGTTACTCTATTTCTCCATAAAGGGTGTTTTGCATGCGTTTTAGCGTTTTGGTATGTAAAGAGTTAAAAACACTTAAAGGCAAGTTCTTCGTAAAAGTTGGTTTTATTCGTATATAATGTGATTATTCTGCTTTTTAGTGCTTTATTGCATATCACGCTCAAAAACACTCAAAAGACACTTTTCTGATAATGTCACTTTTTTCCCAAATAAAGCTAGTTTCGCATGTAATTTTGGATTTTCGTAACTAAGGATGTGAAAAAGACTCAAAATACACACATTTCGTAAGGTAGTTCTGTTTCTTAATTAAAAGTGTTATTCATGAGTTTTAACATTTTGGTATGTAAGAAACTTCTCTATATACACGAGTTTTTGCGTTTTTTGTCTTGTGGTTCTTGTGAAACTATAAAACAATCATTATACACGTTTCTCTAAATCTCCTTTTGCTTCCCAATATAAAGTGCTTTTACATCCATTTTCGCGTTTTTTTTTTTTTGTAGGTAAAAAGCTCAAAAACACTTTTTGGTAATGTTATTCTATTTCTTCACATTCGTTTTAGCGTTTTTTCTACGTAAAACACTGAAAAGACACGTTTTCAGTAATTTTGTTTTGGATTCACATATTGACTGACTTCCATATTATTTATTGGTTTGGTGCCTAACATGCTGAAAAACACTGCAAAGACAGGTTTCTGGTAAAGTCGTTTAATTTCCTCATGTAGGTGGCTTTGCATGAAGTTTAGGGTTTGGTAAATAATAATCCGAAAAAAAGCTATAATTTTGATAATGTTCTTTTTTTCACACAATTTCCCTGAATTTTGGCATAATTTTGGCATCTTGGTACCTATGAACATCAATAACAAAAAAATAAAAATGCTATTATTTTATTTAATTTTCTTTTCTCTATAAAGAGTGTTATTTGTAGGTTTTAACGTTTTGGTACTTAAAGAGCTTCAAAACATTTATAATACACATTTCTCGTAATATCCTTTCGTTTCCCAAATATAGGGATCTTTGCATGTATTTAAGCGTTTTTATAGGTAACATGATAAAAAAAACACTCAAAAACACTTGTTTTTGGTAATGTTATTCTGCTTCTCCATAAAGGAGTGTTTTGCATGCGTTTTAGCGATTTGGTATGTAAGGAGCTGAAAAACACTTCAAGGCAAGTTCTTGGTAAAAGTTGGTTTTATTCCAATGTAATATGATTGCCCTGCTTTTTAGTGCTTTATTGCCTAACACGCTCAAAAACACTCAAAAGACACTTCTGGTAATGTCATTTTTTTCCCACATAAAGCTAGTTTCGCATGCTATTTGGGGTTTTGCTAACTAAGAAGGTGAAAAAAAACACTCAAAATACACGCATTTGGTAATGTTGTTCTATTTCCCAATTAAGATTGTTATTCATGAATTTCAGCATTTTGGTATCTAAGAAACTTCTTTATATACACGAGTTTTTGTGTTTTTTCCCTTCTGGTTCTTGTGAACCACAGGTTCTTTTGCCCGAAAATAATAAGACACTCAATATACACGTTTCTCGTAATGTCCTTTTCTCTCCCAATAAGGAGTTCCTTGCATCCATTTTCGCATTTTTTGTAGGTAACAAGCTCAAAACACTCAAAATATACTTTTTTGGTATCCGTTTTAACGTTTTTCTACGTAAAACACCGAAAAGACACTTTTTCAGTAATTTTGTTTTCGATTCCCAAAGAATATTGCCAGAATTTTGGCATCTTAGTACCTATGAAGATGAATAACAAAAAAAAAAAAATTATATATATTTTTTTTCTCTCTATAAAGAGTGTTATTTGTGGGTTTTAGCTTTTTTGGTACTTAAGGAACTTAAAAACACTCATAATACACGTTTCTATTAATGTCCTTTCGTTTCCCAAACATAAGGTTCTTTGCATGTATTTAAGCGTTTTTATAAATAACATGATCAAAAACACTCTAAATACATGTGTTTTGGTAATGTTACTCTATTTCTCCATAAAGGGAGTTTTGCATGCGTTTTAGCGTTTTGGTATGTAAGGAGTTAAAAAAAAACACTTAAAGTCAAGTTCTTCGTAAAAGTTGGTTTTATTGCCATGTAATGTGATTGTTCTGCTTTTTAGTGCTTTGTTGCATATCACTCTCAAAAACACTGAAAAGACACTTTTCTGGTAATATATATTTTTTTTTTCTCCACATAAAGCTAGTTTCGCATGTAATTTGGGATTTTCGTAACTAAGAATGTGAAAACACTCAAAAAACACACATTTGGTAAGGTAGTTCTGTTTCTCAATTAAAAGTGTTATTCATGCATTTCACCATTTTGGTATGTAAGAAACTTCTCTATATACACGAGTTTTTGCGTTTTTTGCCTTGTGGCTCGGGTGAAACTATAAAACACTCATTATACACGTTTCTCGTAATGTTCTTTTGTTTCCTAAAATAGAGTGCTTTCCATCCATTTTCGCATTTTTTGTAGGTAACAAGCTGAAAAACACTCAAAATATATCTTTTTGGTAATGTTATTCTATTTCTTCATATTGGTTGGTTTGCATCCGTTTTAGCGTTTTTCTTCGTAAATCACTGAAAAGACACGTTTTCCGTAATATTGTTGAAATTGCTGAAAAACACTCAAAAGACAGATTTCTGGTAAAGTTGTGTAATTCCCCCATATATTTGGCTTTGCATGCACTTCTGGGTTTGGTACATAATTCCGGAAAAAAAAACTAATATTTTTTTATAATTTTTTTTTTTTTAAATAATCTCCCTGAATTTTGCCTGAATTTTGGCATCTTCATACCTATGTAGATGAATAACAAAAAAAAATAATGTCCTTTCGTTTCCCAAACATAAGTTTCTTTGCATGTATTTAAGCGTTTTTATAGGTAACATGATCAAAAACATTCAAAATACATATATTTGTTAATATTATTCTGTTTTTCCATAAAATGTATTTTGCATGCATTTTAGCGTTTTGTTATATAAGGAGCTCAAAAACACTTAAAGGCAAGTTCTTGGTAAACATTGGTTTTATTACCATGTAATGTGATTGCCCTTCTTTTTAGTGCATTACTGCCTATCACGCTCAAAAACACTCAATAGACACTTTTCTAAAAATGTCATTTTTTTTTTTTACCACATAAAGCTGGTTTCGCAATCAATTTGGGTTTTGGGTAACTAAGAATGTGAAAAGCACTCAAAATACACCGACTTAGTAAGGTTGTTCTGTTTCTGAATTAAGATTGTTATTCATAAGTTTCAGCATTTTGGTATCTAGGAAACTTCTCCATATACACGAGTTTTTGCGTTTTTTGACTTGTGGTTCTTCTGAACTATAAAACACTCATTATACACTTTTCTCGCAATGTCCGTTTCTTTCACAATATAGAGTGCTTTGTATCAATTTTCGCGTTTTTTTTGTGGTTAACAGTCTCAAAAACACTCAAAATATACCTTTTTGGTAATATTATTCTATTTCATCATATTGGTTGGTTTGCATCCGTTTTAGCGTTTTTCTACTTAAAACACGGAAAAGACACGTTTTCAGTAATTTTGTTTTCCATTCCCATATTGAGTGACTTCCATGTTATTGATCCTTTTGATGCATAACATGCTAAAAAAGAAAACACTCAAAAGAGAGGTTTCTGATAAAGTCGTGCAATTTCCCCATATAGGTGGCTTTGGATGCACTTTAGGGCTAAAATTAACTTTTTTGATAATGTTCTTTTTTCCACATATTTCCCTGAATTTTCCCAGACTTTCGGCATCTCAGTACCTATGAATATGAATAACAAAAAAAAAATGTTATTTATTTAATTATTTATTTATTTATTTTTCTCTATAAAGATTGTTATTTATGGGTTTTAGCTTTTTGGTACTTAAGAAACTTAAAAACACTCATAATACACGTTTCTCGTAATTTTTTTTTTTCGTTTCCCAAACATGTATTTAAGTGTTTTTATAGCTAACATGATCAAAAACACTGAAAATACGTGTTTTTGGTAATGTTATTCTGTTTCTCCATAAAGGATGTTTTGCATGCGTTTTAGCGTTTTTGTATGTAAGGAGCTCAAAAAATCTTAAAGGGAAGTTCTTGGTAAAAATTGGTTTTATCCCTATGTAATGTGATTGCCCTGCTTTTTAGTGCTTTATTTCCTAACACGCTCAAAAACACTCAAAGAAACTTTTTTATGTTAATGTCATTTTTTTCCCACATTTTTATCCCACAATATTTCGCATGCAGTTTGGGGTTTTGGTAACTAAGAATGTGAAAAACACCGAAAATACACTCATTTGATAAGATTTTTTTTTTTTTATTCTTCGTAAAATTTGGCTTTATTCCAATGTAATGTGATTGTTCTGCCTTTTAGTGCTTTGTTGCATATAACGCTCAAAAACACTCAAAAGACATTTTTCTGGTAATGTCATTTATTTCCCCCATAAAGCTAGTTTTGCATGTAATTTGGGATTTTTGTAACTAAGAATGTGAAAAACACTCAAAATACACACATTTTGTAAGGTAATTCTGTTTCTTAATTAAAAGTGTTATTCATGAGTTTCATCATTTTGGTATCTAAGAAACTTCTCTAGGTACACGAGTTTTTGCGTTTTTTGCCTTTTGATTCTTGTGGAACTATAAAACACTCATTATACACGTTTCTCAGGATGTCGTTTTGTTTTGCAATACTTTGCATCCATTTATGCATTTTTTTTAGGTAACAAGCTCAAAAACATTCAAAATATACATTTTTGGTAATGTTATTCTATTTCTTCATATTGGTTGGTTTGCATCCTTTTTAGCGTTTTTCTACGTGAAACACTGAAAAGACACGTTTTCAGTAATTTTGTTTTGGATTCCCATATTGAGTGACTTCCATATTATTATCGTTTTGGTGCCTAACATACTGAAAAAAACACTCAAAAGTAAGGTTTCTCATCAAGTCGTTTAATTTCCTCATGTCGGTGGCTTTGCATTTACTTTAGAGTTTGGTACATAACATTCCGAAAAAAAAGCTAAAATTAACTTTTTTGATAATATTCTTTTATCACATAATTGCCCAGAATCTTCCCAGAATTTTGGTATCTCGGTACCTATGAAGAAGAGTAACAAAACAAAAAAAAAAAAAAAATTGCCGTTTTTTATATATTTATTTATTTTTTCTTTATAAAGAGTGCTATTTGTGGGTTTTAGTTTTTTTGTTCTTAAGGAACTTAAAAACACTCATAATACACGTTTCTCGTAATGTCTTTTCGTTTCCCAAACATAGGGTTCTTTGCATGTATTTTCGCGTTTTTATAGGTAGCATGATGAAAAACACTAAAAAATACATGTTATAGGTAATGTTATTCTAATTCTCCATAAAGGGTGTTTTGCATTCGTTTTAGCGTTTTGATATGTAAGGAGCTCAAAAAAACTTAAAGGCAAGTTCTTGGTAAAAAATGGTTTCATTCCCATGTAATGTTATTGCCCTGCTTTTTAGTGCTTTATTGCCTAACACGCTCAGAAACACCCAGTCACTTTTCTGGTAATGTCATTTATTACCAACATGAAGCTAGTTTTGTATGCAATTTGGGGTTTTGGTAAATAAGAATGTGAAAAACACTCAAAATACACGCATTTCGTAAGTTTGTTATGTTTCTCATTTAAGAGTGTTATTCATGAGTACCAGCGTTTTGGTAACTAAGAAACTTCACCATATACATGAGTTTTTGCGTTTTTTGCCTTGTGGTTCTTGTGAAACTATAAAACACTCATCATTCACGTTTCTCGTAATGTCCTTTTGTATCCCAATATAGAGTGCTTTGCATCCTTTTTCGCGTTTTTTGTAGGTACCAAGATTAAAAACACTCAAAATATACCTTTTTGGTAATATTCTATTTCTTCATATTTGTTGGTTTGCATCCGTTTTAGCCTTTTTCTACCTAAAACACAGAAAAGACACGTAACACAAAAAGACACGTTTTCATTATTTTGTTTTGGATTCTCATATAGAGTGACTTCCATATTATTTATCGTTTTGATGCCTAACAAGCTGAAAATCACTCAAAAGACAGGTTTCTGGTAAAGTCGTTTAATTTCCTCATATAGGTGGCTTTGCATGCACTTTAGGGTTTGGTAAATAAGAGTCCAAAAAAAAAGCTAAAATTAACTTTTATCACATAATTGCCCTGAATTTTGCCAGAATTTTGGCATCTCGGTACCTATGAAGATGAATAAAAATTTTTTTTAAAAGTTCCTATTTTTCTATTTATTTATTTATTTTTTTCTACATAAAGAGTGTTGCTCTTGGGTTTTAGCTTTTTGGTTCTTAAGGAACTTAAAAACACTCATAATACACATTTCTCGTAATATCCTTTCCTTTCCCAAACATAAGGTTCTTTACATGTATTTAAGCGTTTTTATACATAACATGATTAAAAAACACTCAAAATACCTGTTGTTGGTAATGTTATTTTGTTTCTATATAAAGTGTGTTTTCCATGCGTTTTAGCGCATATAAGGAGCTGAAAAACACTTAAAGGCAAGTTCTTGGTAAACGTTGGTTTTATTCCATGTAATGTGATTGCCTTGCTTTTTAGTGTTTTATTGACTAACACTCTCAAAAACACTCAAAAGACACTTTTCTGGTAATGTCATTTTTTCCCACATAAAGCTATATTCGCATGGAATTTCGTTTTTTTTTTACTAAGAATGTGAAAAAAACACTCAAAATACACGCATTTAGTAAGGTTGTTCTGTTTTTCAATTAAGAGTGTTATTCATGAGTTTCAGCATTTTGGTACCTAAGAAAATTCTCCATATATACGAGTTTTTGTGTTTTTTGCCTTGTGGATCTTGTGAAACTATAAAACACTAATTATACACGTTTCTCGTAATGTCCTTTTGTTTCCTAATATAGAGTGCTTTGCGTGCATTTTCGCGTTTTTTTTTGTAGGAAACAAGTTCAAAACACTCAAAATATACCTTTTTGGTGATGTTTTTCTATTTCTTCGTATTGGTTGGTTTGGATCCGTTTTAGCGTTTTTCTACATAAAACACTGAAAAGACATGTTTTCAGTAATTTTGTTTTGGATTCCCATATTGAGTGACTTCAATGGTATTTATCGTTTTGGTGCGTAACATGCTAAAAAACACTCAAAAGAGAGGTTTCTTGTAAAGTCGTTAATTTCCATATATAGGTGGCTTTGCATGCACTTTAGGGTCTGGTACATAAGTCCGAAAAAAAGCTAAAACTAACTTTTTTGATAATGTTCTTTTTTCCACATAATTTCCCTGAATTTTGCCAGAATTTTGACATCTTGGTACCTATGAAGATGAATAACAAAAAAACAAAAAAAAAAAAATTTTTTTATTTATTTATTTTTTCTCTATAAAGAGTGTTATTTGTGGGTTTTAGCTTTTTGGTACTTAAGGAACTTAAAAACACTCATAATACACGTTTCTCATAATGTCGTTTCGTTTCCCAAATATAGGGTTCTTTGCATGTATTTAAGCGTTTTTATAGGTAACAAGATCAAAAAGACTCAAAATCCATGTTTTTGGTAATGTTTTTCTGTTTCTCCATAAAGGGTGTTTTGCATGCGTTTTAGCGTTTCAATAGGTAAGGAGCACAAAAACACTTAAAGGCAAGTTCTTGGTAAAATTTTGGTTTTATTCCCATGTAATGTGATTGCCCTGCTTTTTAGTGCTTTATTGCCTAACATGCTCAAAAACACTCAAAAGACACTCTTCTGGTAATGTCTTTTTTTTTTTCCACATAAAGCTAGTTTCGCATGCAATTTGGGGTTTTGGTAACTAAGAATGTGAAAAAAATTCAAAATACACGCATTTGGTAAGGTTGTTCTGTATCTCAATCAAGTGTGCTATTCATGAGTTTCAGCGTTTTGGTACCTAAGAATCTCAAAAACACTCATAATGCACGTTTCTCGTAATGTCGCTCTTTTTCTTCATATATGGTGCTTTGCATGCATTTTGGCATTTTTTTTCACGTAATAGCTTGAAAACACTGAAAATACACACTTTTGGTAATAAGAACATAAAAACATAAGAAATAAGTAAATCTGCAATAAGGCATCAGGCCTACACGTGGCAGTACTTGTATGAAATATGGCTACCTATTTCCACCTATCATCCCCATCCATAAATGTGTAATTTTCTCTTACTGTTCCCAAATGCCTCAGCACTAACAGCTTGATTACTACGTCCGTTCCAATCATCTACTACTCTATTTGAGAACCAATTCCTTCCTGTCTCCTTTTTGAACATCAAGTTTTCAGGCTTGAACCCGTTTTTCTTGTTCTATCATATTTACAGATTCTAAGAATTTTCCTTATGTTCCCTTTATTATAACACATATACCACTAAAAGACTTCTATTAGGTCCACTCTTAACCTACGTCTCTTTAAAGAATGTAAATTGAACAGCTTGAATATCGCTTCGTAAGGAAAACTCCTTATCTCCTGTATCCTTTTAGTCATTTTTCTTTGTACTGATTCTAATAGACCTTTATCCTTCCTGTGATGCGGTGACCAGAATTGGACAGCGTAGTCTAGATGAAGTCTGACCAGCGCCAAATGTAACTTTAATATTACTTCGTAAGTTCTACTTTTAGCACTCCTGAAAATGAATCATAATACACTATTTGCTTTGTTTCTGGCCTCTTTGCATTGCTTTCTTAGATGGAGTTCAGATATAACCTTAAATCTCAAATCTTTTACTTACCCTGAACCTACCAGAACTTGGTTGTTCATTGTGTAACTACTGTGTGGGTTTCTTCTACTTACGCTAAGTACTTTGCATTTGTTGACATTAAACTGCATTTGCCATCTGTCCGTCCATTCGTTCAACCAATTCAAATCTGCCTGCAAGGCGATGGTATGCGATTCTGACCTAATTAATCTACATATTCTCGTGTCATCCGCAACTTTACTAATTCCACTATCCAAGCCATTGACATATATTACAAACAACATCGGCCCTAATACTAATAATAACTTTGTCACCCCACTAATTACTTGAACCCACTCCGATTTAGAGCCGTTTATTACAACACTCTGTCGCCTGACGCTTAGCCATGACCTTATCCAATCTAAACACCTCATCTCTCTCGTGCGCCCTAACATTTCTCAGTAGCCGCTTTGCTAAAGTCCTGATATAGGATGCCATAACTATCATTATTATCTGCCGCCTTGTAAACTTTACTGTATAAACTTACCAAGTTTCTCAGGTAAGACTCTCCATTCCAGAAGCCGTGCTGTAACTGAGTTATCAAGTTATGTTTGTCTAAATGCTCTTAAATGTTCTTCGCTATTATTGACTCCATTATTTTACATTCAACAGAAGTTAAAGTGACAGGTTAGACGCTAAAGTTTTATCTCCTTTCTTAAAAGTAGGTACTATATTCGCCTGCCTCCAAATTACCGATACCTCACATGACTAAAGTGATTTCCTAAGGACAGAAACTAACAGATTACTTATAACCTTTTTCCTTTCCTTAAATACTGTGGAATATATTTCATCTGGTCCTGGTGACTTGAACTTTTCAACTTATCTATTTCCTGTTCCACTATCTCTTTTAGTTATGGTAATATCTGTCAGCTTCTCATCCTCTTCTACTCTAAATATCTTCTCACTATTCGGCAAATCCTGCATGTTTTCCTGGGCAAAGACAATTAAAAAATACTCGCTCACAATTTTACTAATCTCCTCTCAACAACTAAGCAGGTCCCATTCTGCTGTCTTTAAGGAACTATTGTTTCTCTATTCTTCGTCTTATATGCCTGATAAAATCCCTTGGGGTTAATCTTCGCTTGGCTGGCTACCTTTACTTCATAACTATTTTTAGCTTTCCTTGTTAAACTCCTGACTTTTCTAATTCATTATATTATGGCCTTAAAACCACTTCCCCTGTCTTTAATCTCATATATACTTCTCCTTCGCCCTATGTAGTGTTTTAACCACAGTCATCCATTTAGGATCATTCTTCTGCGATCTTTTTCTTCTGTAAGGGATGTTCCCTAACTGTCCTGAATGTAATTTATCAACGAAATATTTATTTCGCTTCTTCATAAAGGTTGTTTTGCATGGGTTTTAGCGTTTCTGTACATAAGAACCTATAAAACACGTTTTTAGTAATGTTGTTTTGTATTCCTTTATAGAGTGCTTTCCATGCTTTTTAGCGTTCTGGTGTCTAGCACGTTGAAAAAACACTGAAAAGGCACGTTGATGATAATGTCGTTTCGTTTCCCGATAAAGGGGGCTTCCAATGCATTTTGTCTTTTGGTACTTAACAATATGAAAAAGAGTTCAAGTAAAAGTTTTCGGTAGAGTTGTTTTTCCATATAAAGTGCTAATCATGTGTTTTTGAGTCTTGGTACCTAAAAAGCTCAAAATCTCTCGTCATACACTTTCCTCGTAATGTCCTTTGTTTTCTCCATGTAGGATGCTTTGCGTGTAATTTGGCATTTTTGTACTTAACAAGCACAAAAATATTCAAAATACAAGTTTTTGGTAATGTTATTCTGTTTCTCCATAAAGGTTGTTTTGCATGCGTTTCAGCGATTTTGGATGTAAGAAGGTGATAAAAACACTCTAAAGATACTTTCTTGGTAATGTTATTTTATATTGCCAAATAGGGTGCTTTCAATGCTTTTTAGCATTTTGATCACTAACAATCAAGTAAACACTCAAAAGACACGTTTCCTGTAATATAGTTTTGATTCTTCATATAGGGATCTGCATGCATTATGATGTTTTGCTACATAATGTGAAAAACGCTCAAAATAAAGGTTTTACCTAATGTTTTTCCTTTTCTCTATATAGGGTGCTATTCATGCGTTTTAGCGTTTTGGTATTTAGGAAGCTCAAAAACACTAACAAAACTTTTTTCTCCTAATGTCTTTCTATTTCCCCATATTGGATGCTTCGTATGTTTCTTGACGTTTTGGTACATAACAAGCAAAAAAAAAAAAAACTAAAAAACACATTTTTGATGATGTTCTGTTTCTCCATTAAGAGATATAGGATATATTCAATTTTCATTCAGGCGGTTTAGTGTTTGGTACCTAAGAGACTCAAAACACTGATAATGCACGTTTCTCGTAATGTCCTATCGTTTCCATATACAGGGTGCTTTACATGCATTTTTAAGTTGATGTACGTAACAGAATGAAAAAGACTCAAAATACAAGTTTTTGGTAAGGTTTTTCTATTTGGTAGGGTTATTCGTGTTTGTTGCACGTGTTTTAGCGTTTTGGTACGTAAAAAGTTTAAAACACTTAAAAGACATGCTTTTAGTAATGTTATTTTGCATTTGTATATAAAGTGCTTTCCATGCTATTTAGCGTTTTCGTGCCTAACACGCTGAAAAACACATAAAAACACATTTCTTACATTGTTGTTTAATTTTCTCGTATAGCGAGCAAGCATTATGGTGTTTTGCTACCTGACAATGTGAATAAAACATTCAAATTACACGATTTTGGTAATGTTTTTCTCTTTCTCCATACAGTGTGCTTCTTATTTATTTTAGCGTTTTGGTACCTAAGAAGCTGAAAAAAAACTCATAATTCACGTTTTTTGTCATGTCCTTTCATTTCCTCATATAGGCTCTTTTTGGTGCTTTGGTACCTAACAGGGTGTTTGCATGTATTTTGACATTTTAGTTCGTAAGAATCTAAAAAAAACACTCTAAAGAGACGTTTTAGTAGTTTTGTATTCCCCTATAGGGTGATTTCGTTGCTTCTTACTGATTTGGTGCCTAACACGCTCAAAAAATAACAAAGGACAAGTTTCTAGTGATTTCGTTTCATTTCTTCATATAGGTTGCTTTACATGCATGTTGGCATTTTGGTAATTATCAATGTAAAAAAAATACACGTTTTTGGTAAGTTTGTTCTTTTTCTTCAGAGGACTATTGAAGCTTTTTACTGATTTGGTACTTGAGAGAGTAATAAAAAAAACAACAAACGTTTCTCGTAATGTCATTTAATTTCCATATACAGGGTGTTTTGTTTGATGATAGGCGATTTTGTACATAATACGCTCAAAGACACTCAAAATACACGTTTTTGGTAAATGTATTCTGTTTCTCCATATAGGGTATTTTCATGCGTTTTTAATGTCGTTTCATATATCTATATATGGGTCTTTGCATGCATTTTGGCTTTATGGTAACTAACAATGTCATAACACTCAAAATGCACGTTTTTTTTTTTTTTTGGCAATATTGTTCTTTTTCTCCATATAGAGCGTTATTCATGCGTTTTACCCTTTTGATACTAAGAAGGTCAAAGACACTCATAATACACGTTTCTCGTAATGTCTTTTGATTTTTCCCATATAGGTTATTTTCAATTCATTTAGGCGTTTTTTTACGTAACAATGTTATAAAACATTAAAAATACTTGTTTTTGGTAATGTTATTCTGTTTCTCCATAAAGGATGTTTTCTATGTTTTGTTTTTTTTATCGTTTTGGTACGTAGGACACTCAAAAGAAAAGTTTTCTTAATGTTGTTTTGTATTCCCATATCAGGTGATTTGTATGCTTTTTAGCATTTTTGTGTCTAACACGCTGAAGAACACATTTTAGACACGTTTCTGAAATCTCGTTTCCTTTCCCCAAATAGGGGGCTTTACATGCATTATGGCGTTTTCATTCATAACAATGTGAAAACACTGAAAATATACGTTTTTGGTAAGGTTATTTCATATAGAGTGTTATTCATGCATTTTAGCGACTTCGTACCTAATAAGTTAAAAAAAAAAAAACACCAATAGTACACATTTTAGTAACGTCTTTTCATTTTCCCATTTAAGATACTATATATGCATTTTGGCGTTTTTCTACTTAACTCAAAAAACACTCGAAATATTTGTTTTTGATAATATTATTTCTCCATGCTTTTTTCTTTTTTTTCATGCGATTTAGGGTTTCGGTAAGTAAGAAACTCAAAAACACTGAAAACAGACGTTTCTGGTTAAGTTGTTTTGTTTTCCTTTATAGGGTGCTTTCCATGCTTTTTAGCGTTTTGGT
Organism: Scylla paramamosain; assembly: GCF_035594125.1. NCBI lineage: Eukaryota > Metazoa > Arthropoda > Malacostraca > Decapoda > Portunidae > Scylla > Scylla paramamosain. The sequence goes on from NC_087185.1 coordinate 9,693,378, forward strand.
GCCTAGCACGCCAATAAACATTCAAAGGCACTTTTCTGGAAATCGCGTTTCCTTTCTTCATTTAGGGTACAAAAACATGTATTAGTAGTGTTTTCGAAAACGCCAAAATGCATGCAAAGTAAGCTATACTGGAGAAACAAACAAAAACGTGTCTTTTGAGTGTTTTCAGCTTTTTACGTACCAAAACACTATAATGCATAGAAAAGAAACTTCATGGAGAAACAGAATAATATTGCCAAAAACGTGTATTTTGAATGTTTTTCAGCTTATTACGTACCAATACGCAAAAATTCATTCATTTCACCCTCTATAGGGTAAAGAGACGACATTCCCAGAAAAAAAATGTTATTTCGGGGCTTTTCAGCGTTAGGCACCAAAACTCTAAAGAGCATGGAAGACACTCTATATAAAAATCAAAACAACACTATCAAAATGGTGTCTTTAGAGCGTTTTTGAGCTTCTTCCGTTCCAAAATGCTAAAACGCGTGCACAATAGCCTTTACTGGGAGACATTACCAAAAACGTATGATTTAAGCGTTTTCCAGCTTTTTAGAAACCAAAACGCCTAAATGGATGTGCTAATCACGTGTTTTAGTATTTTATTACCTAAGAAGCTCAAAAACACTTATAATATACGTTTTTGGTAATGTTGTTCTGTGTTTTATATATGGTATTCTGTATAGATTGTCGTACCTAACATGAGGAAAAAACCCATTTGTTTGGTTAATGCTTTTTTCTCCATATAGAGTGATATTCACGTGTTTTAGTGTTTTCATACATAAGATGTTGAAAAACACTCAAAATAATATTTTTTCTTAATAACTTTTCGTTTCTCAATGTCCGTTAATTTGTGTACATTTTGGCGTTTTCGTAACCAACAAGCTCAAAAACACTCAAAACACACATTTTTGGTAATGTTCTATTTCACCATAAAGGATGTTTTGCACGCTTTTTAGAAATTCGGTACGTAAGAAGCTCAAAAACATTCAAAAGACACGTTTTCGATGTTATATATTTTTTCCTATGTAGAGTTTTCCATGTTTTTTTTTTTTTTGTGGGGTTGGTTTCTAATATGGGCAAAACACTGAAATGACACGTTTCTGGTAATATAATTTCTTTACATCAAATAGTGTGCTGTCTGCATTTTGGCGTTTTGGTAGCTAATGATCAGGAAAACTCTCAAAACACGCGTTTATAGTAATGTTGTCCTCTTTCTCCATAAAGGGTGTTTTTCATGCGTTTTAGAGTTTTAGTACGTAAGAAACTGAAAAACACTCAAAAGACAAGTTTTTGTTAATATTGATTGCTTTTTTCTATACAGGTTGTCTTGCATGCACTTTGGTGTTTTTGTATCTAACAAGCTCAAAAACACTCAGCATACAAGTTTTTCGTAATGTTGGTCTGTTTTTTTTTTTTTTTATGTATGGTGTTCACAATGCTTTTAGGCGTTTTGGTACCTATCATGGGGAAAGAAAAACGCATAAAGTACGCTTTTGGTAATGTTATTTTGTTTTTGCAAATATAGTATTATTCACGTGTTTTAGACTTTTGGCATCTATGAAGCTGAAAAAGACATAATACACCTTTATGTTAATATCGTTTCTTTTACCTATATAGGGTAATTTGCATACATTTTGGAGTTTTGTTACCTAACAAGTTAAAAAAAAATCTCAGAACATACGTTTTTTCTAATATTGTTTTGGACGCCTTTTATCATTTTGGTACGTAAGAAGCTCAAAAACACTCGATTTTGTTAATGTTATCTTGTTTTCCCATATAGGGTGTTTTCCTTGTTTTTTTAGCGTTTTGCTGCCTAATACGCTCAAAATACCTAAATGACAAGTTTCTGGTGGTTTTGCTATTGGTTTTGTTAATGTTTTTTTTTCTCTCTCTCTCATATAGAGTAATATTCACGTGTTTTAGCGTTTTGGTACATAAAAAAAATAAAAATAAAAACACTCATAATACACGTTTCTGTTAATATCGTTTCGTTTTCTTAAATAGGGTTCTTTGCCTGCAATATGGGGTCTAGTACCTAACAAGTTAAAAGACACTGAAATAAGAATTTTTTGCTAAAGTTTCCCATAAATGTTTCTTTGCTCACATTTTAGCGTTTTGTACGCTCAAAAACACTAAAAAGAAACGTTTTTGACAATGTTGTTTTCTTCTCTCATATAGAGCTATTTCCATGCTTTTTAGCTTTTTGTAGCCTAATTTGCTCGAAAATTCCCAAATGGCACGTTGCAGGTACTATCTTTTAGTTACTCCAGACAAGTTATTCTACATGCATTCTGTCGTTTTGGTACCTAACTAACTTAAAAACACTTAAAACACACGTTTTTGTTAATGTTCTATTTCTCAGTAAAGTGCGTTTTGCATCTTTTTTTAGAATTTCGGTGCGTACGAAGCTGAAAAACACTCAAAAGATATGTTTTTGGTAATGTTTTTTTTTTTTCTCTCTCTCTCTTCTTCTATAGGATGCTTTGCATGTACTTTGGCGTTTTGATAACTAACAAACTCAAAAATATTCATAATACATGTTTGTGATCATGTCGTTCTGTTTCTTCACATAGGGTGCTTTATATGTATTTTGGCGTTTTGGTCCCTAACATGGGGAAAAGCACCCATAATACACGTTTTTCGTAATGATGTTCTGTTTCTTCATATAGAATGCTATTTATGTGTTTTAGCGTTTCGTTACATAAGAAGCTGAAAAACAGCGTTAATATCTTATCTTTTCCCCATATCTGAAAGTTTGCATGCATTTTGGCGATTAGTTATCCAACAAGCTCAAAAACACTCAAACACATGTTTTTTGCTAATATTGTTCTGTTTTTTTTTTTCATAAATTGTTATCGTTTTGGTAAGTAAGAAGCTCAAGAGCACACAAAGGACACGTTTTGGTTGAAGTTGTTTCGTTTTCCTATATAGGGTATTTTCCATGTTTTTTTTTTTTTTTTTTAGCGTTTTGGTGCCTAATACCCTAAAAAAAAAAACACCTAAATGTCACGTTTTTGGAAATGTCGTTTCGTTACTTCATATAGGGCGCTCTGCATGCATTTTGGCGTTTTACTACTTATTACGCTGAAAATACACGTTGTTGGTATTTTTTTCTCCACAAACAGTGTTTCCCATGCGTTTCACCGTTTTAGTACGTAAGCTGAAAAACACTCGACACATTTTTTTAATATATATATATATATATATATATATATATATATATATATATATATATATATATATATATATATATATATATATATATATATATATATATATATATATATATATATATATATATATATATATATATATATATATATATATATATATATATATATATATATATATATATATATATATATATATATATATATATATATATATATATATATATATATATATATATATATATATATATATATATATATATATATATATATATATATATATATATATATATATATATATATATATATATATATATATATATATTTTTTTTTTTTTTTTTTTTTTTTTTTTCCATACAGGGTGCTTTGCATGCACTTTGGTGATTTAGCACCTAAGAAGCTCAAAAACATATAAAAGACGTTTTTAGTAATGTTGTTCTGTTTCTAGATATAGTGTGCTATTGACGTTTTATAGCGTTTTTTTTTTTACCTAAGAAGCTGAAAATACTCATAATACTCTTTCAATGTTTTTTTTTCTTTATCCAATATCGTGAACTCAAAAAGAGCTGTTTTTTTTTTTTTTTTTGTAATCTCGTTCGGCTACTAAAATGGTGATTTCATTCATTTTGCAGTTTTGATAGCTAAGAAGCTCAACAACACTCAATATGGACTTTTTTTGTATTTTTTTTCTTTCTCCATGAAGAATTTTTTGTATGCACTTTTAGCGTTTTGGTAAATAACAAGCTCAAAACACTTATAATACACGTTTTAGATAATGTTCTGATTTCTTTATGTAGGGTGTTTTGTATGCATTTTGGCGTTTTAGCACATAACATAGAGAAAATCACCCATAATAAATGTTTTTTTTTTTTTATATAATGTTGTTCTGTTTCTCCTTATAGATTCCTATTCATGTGTTTTAGTATTTTGGTACATAAGAAGCTAAAAAAAACGCTCATAATACACGTTTCTGTTAATATCGTTTCCTTTAGATATATCAAATCATTCATTTTGGCATTTTAATACCTAAACCTAACAATCTGGAAAACACAAATCATACGTTTTTGGTAATGTTGTTCAGTTTCTCTGTAAAGGGTATTTAACACGTGTTTTAGCGTTTTGGTAGGTAAGAAGCTTAAAGAAAAAAAAACACAAAATACACAGTTTTGATATTTTATAATGAATGTTTTTCTTCCTTTCTACCGTTTTTTGCCTAATATCCTCAAAAAACACCCTTCTGGGAATGTCGTGTTCTAACCCCGGATAGTGTGATTTGTATATATTTTGGAGGGTTGGTATCTAATCAGCTGGAACTACTGAAAAAATGTTTTTGGTACTGTTGTTTGCTATTCACATACAGGGTAATTTGCGTGCATTTTGGCGTTTTGGTACCTAACAATCTTAACACTCATAATACACCATTTTAGTAATCTTTTTTTCTTTTTTGTCATATATGGTGCTTGTCTGCATTTGACGTTTTAGTACGTAACATGGCGAAAACACTCATAATACACGTTTTTGGTAATGTTGTTCTATTTTTCCATATAGAGAGCGATTCACGTAATTTAGTGATTTGGTATCAATAATGTTGAAAAACACTTATAACACACGTTTCTGTTAATATCGTTTCGTTTCCCAGTAACGGATACTTTGGATGCATTTTGGCGTTTGTTACCTAAATAGCTCAAAAACACTCATAATACACGTTTTTCTTAATATAGTTTGTTTCACCTTAAAGGGTGTTTTACATATGTTTTAGCGTTTTGGTACGTAAGAAGCTTAAGATTTCATAAAAGACACGTTGTTGATAATGTTGCTTTGTTTCCCTCTGCTTTCTAGCGTTTTCGTGCCTAATATGCTCAAATCACACAAATTACACGTTTCTGGTGATGTCGATTCGCTACCCTAATAGGGTGCTTTGCATGCATTTTCACGTTTCGGTACCCAACAAGTTGGAAAACAATGAAAAGACAAATTGTCGGTTATGTACTTCTGTTTCTCCATAAACAACGTTTCGTATGCGTTTTCGCGTTTTGGTACTAAAAAGCTGAAAAACGTTGAAAAGACACGTTTTTGTTACTATTATTTGTTTTTGCCTTATTGGGAGTTTGCATTCACTTTAGCATTTTGGTAAAAACACTCATAATACACATTTTTGTAATATTATTCTGTTTTTTCTTATAGGGTGCTTTATATGCATTTTAGCATTTTGTTTGTACCTAACATTGAGAAAAGCACTCATAATACAAGTTTTGATGATGCTGTTCTGTTTCTCAATATAGTGATATTCACGTGTTTTTAGCGTTTTGGTACAGAAGAAGTTGAAAAACAATTATAACACACGTTTCTGCTAATATCGTTTCGTTTCCCCGTATCGGGTGATTATCATGGAGTTTGGTGTTTTGTTACCTAACAAGCCCAAAAACAATGAAGAAACACATTTTTTGGTAATGTTGTTCTGTTTCTCTATAAACAGTGTTACACTGTTTTAGCCTTTTGGTTCGGAAGAAGCTCAAAAACACTCAAAAGACGTGTTTTTGATAAAGTGTTTTCAATGTTTTTATAGCTTTTTTTTTGTGGCTAATATGCTCAAAAAACACAGAAATGACACATCTCTGGGAATGCCGTTTCGTTACCTCAAATAGGATGCTTTGCATGTGTTTTGTTATTTTGGTACACAGCATGTTGGAAAAAAAGAAAAAAAAACTCAAAACAAGTTTTTGGCAACGTTGCTCTGTTTCTCCATAAAGAGCGTTTCGCATGTTTTAACTTTTTTGGTATGTTACGAGCTTAAAAAAAAAATCATAAAGCACGTTTTTGTATCCAAAATGCATATAAAGCAATTTGTATGAGTGCTTTGTATGCATTTTGGGGTTTTGGTTCCTAAACACAAAGAAAAACACTCACAGTAGGTTTTTGGTAAAATTATTCTGTTTCTCCATATATATAAATATTCGCGCGTTTTAGCGTTTTGGTACATAAGAAGATAACCCTCAAAATACACACGATGATAATGTTATTTTGTTTACCCATGTAGGGTATTTTTCATGCGTTTTAGAGTTTTGGTGCTTGATATGCTCAAAAACATCCAAATGGTACGTTTTCTGTAAATGTCGTTCTAGTATCTAACCAGCTGGAAAATACTAAACACACACACACGTTTTCGGTAATGTTGTTAGGTTTCTCAATAAGATATTAATAATAATAATAATAATAATAATATAACAATAATAAGTTTGCTTTTCTCAAATAGGGTGCTTTGCATGCACATTATCGTTTTGGTAAATAACAAGCTCAAAAAACACTCTTAATAAACTTTTCTGTTAATATCGTTTTATTTCAAAATATCGGGTAATTTGCATGCATTTTGGCGTTTTGGTACCTTTCAAGCTCGAAAACACTCAAAATACCCGTTTTTGGTAATGTTGTTCCTCCATAAAGATTGTTTTGGGGCGTTTTAGAGATTTGGTACGTAATAAGCTCAAAAACACGCAAAAGACACGTTTTTGATAATGTTTTATTTTCCCATGTATAGTGTTTTCCATTCTTATCAGCGTTTTGATGTTAAAAAAAAAAAAAAAAAAATGACACGTTTCTGGTAAAATCGTTTTATTACCCCAAATAGGATATTTTGCATGCATTTTGTCGTCTTTCTACCTAACAAGATGGAAAACGCTTAAAACCCACAAGTTCGTAATGTTATTCTACTTGCCCATGAATGGCGTTTTGCACGCATTTTAACGTTTTAGTACGTAAGCAGAAAAAAATAAAACATTCAAAAGAATGTTCTTTATTTTTCCCAGATAGCGTGCTTTGCATGCACTTGAGCGTTTTGGTACCTAACAAGCACAAAAACTCATATTTTTTTTTCTAATAAATTTGTTCTGTTTCTTCATGTTGGCTACTTTGTATGCATTTTGGCGTTTTAGTACCTAACATAGGGAAAAACACTCATAATACACGTGTTTGGTAATGTTCTGTTTCCTCGATAGGGTGATTTGTATGCATTTTGGAGTTTTATTATCTAACATTGCGAAAAAAAACTCATAATACACGTTTTGGTAACGTTGTTCTGTTTCTTTATATAGAATGTTATTCATATATTTTTGAGTTTTGGTGAAAATCTCATAATGCACTTCTCTGTTAATATCGTTTCGTTTCCTAATATCGGGTAATATGCATGTATTTTGGTGTTTTCCGATCTAAAAAAGCTGAAAAACATTCAATACAAATGTTGTTTTTCCATAAAAAAAAAAGTTATTTTCCACGCGTTTTAGCGTTTTGGTACGTAAGAAGCTAAAAAAAAAAAAATAAATAAAATTTCAGCGATATGGTGCTTAATATACCCCCATATGACAATTTTCTGGTAATGTCGTTCCGTTACTGCATCGAGGGTTCTTTGCATGTATTTTGGCATTTTGGTACTTATGAAGCTCAAAAACACTCAAAATACACGTTTTTGGCAATGTTGTCCTGTTTCTCCATTACACGTTATTTTGTATGCGTTTTAACGTGTTTGTACATAAGAAATAGAAATTTTTTTTTTTTTTTCCCATATAGGGTGCTTTGCTTGCACTTTGTCATTTTGGTACCTAACAAGCTCCAAAATTTTCATAACACACGATATTGGTAATGTTGTTCTGTTTCTTCATTTAGGGTTCTTTGTATGTATTTTGTCGTTTTGGTACCTGACATGGGAAATATCGTTAATATCGTTTCGTTTCCCTATATAAGGTATTTTGCATGAATTTTGGCGTTTTATTACCTAATAAGCTCAAGAAAAAAAATCAAAACACACCTTTTTCCTAACGTTCTTCTGTTTCTTTAATAAAGGGTGGTTTCGACGCATTTTAGAGTTTCGGTACGTAATAAGCTCAAAACACACAAATAAAGTTTTTGATAAAGTTGTTTTGTTTTCCTATATAGAGTATTTTCCATGTCTTTTTTTTTTTTTTCTAGCGTTAGGTGCTTACTATGCTTAAAAGTAACAAAACAACACGTTTCCGGGAATGTCGTTTCGTTGCCCGAAATAGGGTGCTTTACATATATTTTGAAAATTTTGATTATAACAAGCTCGAAAACACTCAAAGCACACGTTTTTTGGTAATGTTGTTCTGCTTCTCAATAAAGGTCGTTTTGTATGCGTTTTAGCGTTTTGGTTTGTCAGTAGCTGATAAACATCCAAAGGAGACGTTATTGGTAATCTTGTTTTCTTTTCCCATTTAAGGTGCCTCTCATGCTCTTGGGCGTTTGAGTACCTAACAAGTTAAAAAAAAAAAAAACACTCGATATACACGCTTTTTGGTAATGTTGTTTCTCCGCATAGAGTACTATACGCTTGTTTTAGCGTTTTGTTACCCAAGAAGCTGAAAAAGACGCATAATACACGTTTCCGTTAATAATGTTTCATTTACTCATATCAAGTACTTTGCAGGCGTTTCGATCTTTTACTAAAAAGCTAAGAAAAAAAAATCAAAACACCTGTTTTTTTTTTTTTTTTCTCCATAAAAGGTGTTTTGCACGCGTGTTACCGATTTCGTACGTAAGAAGCTCATAAACACTCAAAAGACACGTTTTTGATAATACGTTTCTTAATGCCGGATGCTTTGTCTGCATTTTGGCGTTTTGTTGCCTAATATTTGGAAAAAATCTCATAAAACACGTTTTTGGTAAAGTTCTTGCTTCTCGATATAGAGTGCTCTTCACGTGTTTTAGAGGTTTAGTACATAAGAGACTGGAAAAGATTCATAACACAATTTTCTGTCAATATCGTTTCATTTCCCCATATCGGGTACTTTGCTTTGGCTTTTTTTTTTTTTTTTGGGTACCTAACAAATTCAAAATCACATAAAACGCAGTCTTTTTTGCTAATTTTGCTCTGTTTCTAAATAATGGGTGTTTTGGACGCATTTTAACATTTTGGTCCATAAACTTAAAAACAGAAGACACGTTTCTGATAATGTTTTGTTTTCCTATTTAGCGTGTTTTCCATTCTTTTAAACAAAAACACCCAAATGACACATTTCACGTAAAGCTGTTTTGTTACCCCATAGACGGTGATTTGCATGTATTTTGGCGTTTTGGTAACTAGGAAGTTCAAAAACAGTGTTGTCCTGTTTCTATATAAAAGCTGTTTTGCATGTGTTTTACGTTTTAACGTTTGGTACGTAAGAAGCTCAAAACACTCAAAAGAGTAACTTTTTTTTTCATTTTTTTTCTCAAAAAATACCCATAATACAAATTCTTTGGTAATATTGGTATGTTTCTTTATATAGGCTGCTTTGTATGTATGTTAACGTTTTTGTACCTAACATGAGGACAAACAGTATAAATACTCGTTCTTTTTCTCCATATAGAGATCTATTCATGTGATTTAGCATTTTGGTACGTAAGAAGCTAAAAAAAATACTCATAATACACTTTTTCTTTGAATATAATTTCGTTTCCCCATATCCCGCGTGTTCTTTGCATGCATTTTGGCGTTTTTTTTTTTTTTTACCTAAAAGCTCAAAAACTTTCAAAACACCCTTTTTGCTAATGTTGTTCTATTTCCATATAAAAATCGTTTCAGTCGCGTTTTAGCTATTAAGCACGTAAGAAGATCAAAAACACTCAAAAGACACGTTTTTCATAGTTATTTTCACCCATATATAGTATTTTGCATTCTTTTTAGCGTTTTGGAGCATAATGTGCTCAAAAAACACAAAATAACACGTTTTTTGTTAAAATCCTTTCCTTTCCCTGTATAAAATACCTTGCATGCCTTCTGTGGTCTTATATAAGAAGCTCTTATGTAAGAAGCTCAGAAACACATATAAGACCTGGTTTTTTTTTTATAATATTGTTTGATTTCCCAAGTAGGGTGTTTTCCATGCATTTTTTTTTTCGTTTTAGTGCCTATTACGCATAAAATAAAAACATGTTTATGGTAATGTGTATGGTGAAATAGGATGTTTTACATATATTTTGACATTTTGGTACCTATTAAGATCAAAAACTTTCAAAATGCACGTTTGGGGTAATGTTATTATTTTCCTTAATAAAGTGTGTTTGGAATGCGTTTTAGAGTTTTGGTATGAAAGAAAGTGAAAAAAAAAACTCAAAAGACACGTTTTTAATAATGTTGTCTTCTTTTCCTATATAGGGTACTTAAGCAAACACTGGCGATTTGGTACCTAAAAAGCTCAAAAACACTCAGAAGACACTTTTCTGGTAATGTTTCCTTTTCCCATATGCCTCTCATTGAATTTTGGTATGTAACAAGTTTTAAAAGATACAATATAAACGTTTTTTGGTAATGTTGTTTTGTTTTTCCATACAGGGTGCTATTCGTGTGCTTTAGCATTTTATTATCTAAGAAGCTAAAAAGCACTAATAAAAAGCATTCCTGTTAATATCGTTTCGTTTCCTCAAATAAGGTCTTTTGCATGGATTTTGGTGTTTTTGTACATGACAAGGTAGAAAACACTCTAATCATACACTTTTTGGTAATTTTTCTGCACTTTTTTACGTCTTTTCATAGACGTCCAACCCTTCAGGAGGTAAACATATCACGCAGGGAAGCCACAGAACGCTTTACTTTTGATCTTTCTAAAATTTCTGATTGGGACAGAGCAAACTTGGTATTGTTCAGTGCCTCAAAAACTCAATTCCTCCATCTATCAACTCGACACAACCTTCCAGACAACTATCCCCTCTTCTTCAATGACACTCAACTGTCCCCCTCTTCTACACTGAACATCCTCGGTCTGTCCTTTACTTATAATCTGAACTGGAAACTTCACATCTCATCTCTAGCTAAAACAGCTTCTATGAAGTTAGGTGTTCTGAAACGTCTCCGCCAGTTTTTCTCAGCCCCCCAGCTGCTAACTCTGTACAAGGGCCTTATCCGTCCATGTATGGAGTATGCTTCACATGTCTGGGGGGGTTCCACTCATACTGCTCTTCTAGACAAGGTGGAATCAAAAGCTTTTCGTCTCATCAACTCCTCTCCTCTAACTGACTGTCTTCAGCCTCTCTCTCACCACCGCAATGTTGCATAGCTAGCTGTCTTCTACCGCTATTTTCATGCTAACTGCTCTTCCGATCTTGCTAACTGCATGCCTCCCCTCCTTCCGCGGCCTCGCTGCACAAGACTTTCTTCTTTCTCTCACCCCTATTCTGTCCACCTCTCTAACGCAAGAGTTAACCAGTATTTTCAATCAGTCATCCCTTTCTCTGGTAAACTCTGGAACTCCCTGCCTGCTTTTGTATTTCCACCTTCCTATGACTTGAATTCCTTCAAGAGGGAGGTTTCAAGACACTTATTCATCAATTTTTAACCACTGCTTTGACCCTTTTATGGGACTGGCATTTCAGTGGGCATTTTTTTTTATTAGATTTTTGTTGCCCTTGGCCAGTGTTCTTCCTACATAAAAAAGAAAAAAAATACTAAAACTCATGCAAAACACCAATTATGGAAAACAGAACATCATTGCCAAAAAAAACGTGTATATTGAGTGTTTTTTTTCAGATTCTTAGGTATTAAAATGCGAAAATGGAAGCAAAACACCGTCTATTGGGTAACAGAACGACATTACCAGAAAAAAAAATTTCATAATATACGTTTTTGGTAATGTTGTGTTTCTCGATATTCACTGCTGTTCATGTATTTTAGGATTTTGGTAAAAAAAAAAAAAGAAACTAAAAAAAAAACATTAATAATACTCTTTTCTGTTAATATCTTTTCGTTTCCCAAAGTTGGGTAAGGTTTTGTTCTCCCATATAGAGTGTTTTCCATACTTTCTAGCGCTTTTATTACTAATATACTGAAAAACACCCAAATGACAAGTTTGTGGTAATGTTGTTCCGTTATCCCAAACAGGGTGGTTTGCCTGCATTTCTTTGGTTTTGCCATAATAACAAGATGAAAAACATTTAAAACACACGTTTTTAGTAATGTAATTCTGTTTCTTCATATATGCTTTATATGCGTTTTGCCGATTTGGTATCTAACATGGGGATAAACACTCATAATACACATTTTTAATAATGTTCTGTTTCTCAATGCAGACTGGTATTCACAAGTCTTAGCTTTTTGGTACATAAGAAGCTGAAAAAAGCTCATAATACACGTTTTCGTTAATATCCTTTAATTTCCAAATATCATGTGATTTGCATGGATTTTTGCATCTTGGTACCTAACAAGCTCAAGGTATTAAAGATATTAAAATGCGAAAATGGATGTAAAACACCGTCTATCGGGTAACGGAACGACATTACCAGAAACTTGTCATTTGGGTGTTTTTTTTTAGCTTCTTACGTACCAAAATGCTAAAACGCGTCCACTGTATATTGAGATACATAACAATATTGCCAAAAACGTGGATTTTAAGTGTTTTGAGCTTCTTAGGGACCAAAACACCAAAATGGTAAAGATACGTTTTTTTTTTATTTTTACTTGTTAGGTACCAAAATCCCAAAGTGAATGCAAGACACCTTCTATGGGAAAAGAATACAACATTATTATAAACGTGTCTTTTTTTTTTTTCGGGGGGTTGCGTTCAAAGGTATTAAATCGCCAAACTACATGCAAAGTACCCTATATCGGAAGAAAACAACTTTACTAAAAACGTCAATTTTGAATGTTTTGTTTTTAGTTCCTTACGTAACAAAACGCTAAAACGCATGGAAAATAACCTTTATGGAGAAAAAGAACATTACCAAAAACATGCATTTTTAGAGTTTCTAAGCTCCTTAGGTAACAAAACACCAATAAGCATGCAAAACACCCTCAATCGGGTAACGGAATGACTTTAACAGAAACGTGTCATTTGGGAGTTTTGAGCATATTAGATTAAATCCTTGGAGAACACTCCATTTGGGAAAAGAAAAGAACATTATTAAAAATGTGTCTTTTGAAACTTTTTTGAGTTTCTTACGTACCAAACGTGCTAAAACTCATGGATAACACCATTTATGAGGAAACAGAACAGCATTACCAAAAACGGGTGTATTGAAAGTTTTGAGCTTGTTAGGTACGAAAACGCCAAAATAAATGCACTACATACTGAGAAACGAAACGATATTACTTAGATATGTATTATAAGTGTTTTTGAACTTCATAGGTAAGAAAATGCTAAAACACGTGAATAGCACAATATATGGAAAAACAGAACAATATCACCAATAACGTGTATTATGAATATTTTTGAGTTTGTAAGGTACCAAAACGGTAAAGTTCATGCAAAGCACCCTATATGAAGAAATAAAACAACATTACCAAAAATGTGTATTAACAATAATTTTGAGCTTGTTAGGTATCAAAATGCTAAAGTGCATGCAGAGCATCCTGTATGGGAAAAGCAAACATTACAAAAAATTTGTGTTTTGAGTATCAGCTTCTTACTTACCAAAACACTGAAACGCATACAAAACACTCTTCATGGAGAAACAGAAAAACATTAGCAAAAAAGTGTACTTTGAGATTTTTTAGAGCATGTTAGGTAACAAAACACCAAAATGCATGAAAATCACCGGACATTGGGAAACAAAACGATATTAACAGAAACTTCTATTATTAGTGTCTTTCAGCTTTTTATGTACCAACACGCTTAAACACGTGAATAGCACTCTATATAGAGATATAGAACATTACCAAAACTTTTATTATGAGTGTTTTTCCTCATATTAGGTACCAAAATGCAAAAATGCATACAAAGCACCCTATATGAAGAAACAAAGCAACATTACCAAAAATGTGTATTGAGTATTTTTGAGGTTGTTAGGTACCAAAACGCTAAAAGGCATTATTATAAAAGTGTCTTTTAAGTGTCTTTTAGGGTATTTTGCACGCGTTTTAACTTTTTGGTATGTAAGAGGCTTTTTGAGTCTCTTACGTACCAAAGAGTTAAAACGCGTGCAAAATACCCTGTATGAGGAAAAAGAATTACATTACTAAAAACGGAAGTTTTGAAAGTTTTGAGCTTGTTAGGTAACACAACGCCAAAATGCATGCAAATTAACTGATATTGGGAAGCGAAACGATATTAACACAAAAGTGTTTTATGATTGTTTTACAGCTTATGTAGCAAAACGCTAGAACGCTAGAAGCTTTATTCAGCTTCTTATGTGCCAAAAGGCTAAAACTTGTGAATATCAGTCTATATGGGGAAACCGAATAACAATACCAAAAACGTTTATTATGAGTTTTCCCCCATATTGCGTACCAAAACGACGAAATACATGCAAAGAACTCTATGAAAAAAAAAAGATTACCAAATACGTGTATCATGAATGTTTTTGATCTTGTTAGGTACCACAAATTCCAAAGTGCATGCAAAGCACCCGATATGGGAAAAGAAGAGAACATTGCCAAAAACGTGTCTTATCAGTGTTTTTTTTTTTTCCTTTTTAGCTTCTTACGTACCAAAACGCTAAAACGCATGGAAAACACCCTTTATGGAGAATCAGAACAACATGACCAAAAACATGTTTCGAGTTTTTTCTTGCTTGCAAAACACCCTATTTGGGGTAACGAAAGGACTTTACCAGAAACGTGTCATTTGGGTGTTTTTGAGCGTATTAGGCAACAAAACGCAGAATAGTATATAAAACACTATTTGGGAAAAAGAAAACATTAAAATAAACGACTTTTGAGTATTTTTCAGCTTCTCACGAGTACGTACCAAAACAATAAAACGCGGGCAAAATATCCTTTATGGGGAAACTTTACCCATAACATAAGTGTTTTCCAGCTTAATAGGTACCAAAACGCAAAAATGCATGCAAATGTCCCGATATGGGGAAACGAAACGATATTAACAGAATTTTGTTTTATGAGTATTTTCCACCTTCTTAGGTAACAAACCGATAAAACATATGAATAGTAATCTATAGGGAGAAACAGAAAAACACTACGAAAAACGTGTTATTTTCTTAGGTACGAAAACGCAACTGTTTATGCAAGGCATTTTATATGGGAAAAGAGAACAGCATTACTAAAAAGGTGTCTTTTCAGTGTTTTTATATGCAAAGCACCTTATATGTAAAAATAAATGAATAAATAAATAAATAAATAAAAACATGTTTTTGAGTGTTTTTTGTTTTGTTTTTATCTTACGTACTAAAGCGCTAAAATGCATTTAAAACATCCTTTATGAGGAATTTTTTTTTTTTACAAAAGCGTGTACTTTGAGATTTTTCACCTTATTAAATAACAAAACGTTAATATGCATGCAAACCACTCTATTTGGGGTAACAACGTGTAACTGAGGTGTTTTTGAGCGTATTAACCATCAAACGCTAAAATGCATTAATGCAACATTAGCAAAAAAAGTGTTTTAATTGTTTTGAGGTTCTTAGATAACAAAACGCCAAAATCCATGCAAAGGGCCCGATATGGGGAAACGAAACGATTCTAACAGAAATGTGTATTATGATACCAAAACCCCAAAACACTCTATATGGAGAAGCAGCATTACATAAAATGTGTATTATGAGAGTTTTTCCAGTTATTCCAAAACGCCAAAATGCAAACAATGCACCCTATAAAAAGAATTACAACAACCTTACCAAAAACGTATATTATAAGTGTTTTCGAGTTTCTTAGGTACCAAAACGTCAAAGTGCATGCAAAGCATCCTATATGGGAAAAGAAATAAAACATTACCTAAAACGTGTGTTTTTAATGCTTTCAGCTTCTTAGGTACAAAAACGTATGTAAAACATCCATCATGGAGAAACAGAACAGCCTTACCAAAAACGTATGTTTCGAGAGTTTCCCAGCTTGTTAGGATCAAAACGCTAAAATGCTTGCAAAGCACGCTAATTTGAACAACGAGACGATATTACCAAAAAACGTGTCATATGGGTGTTTTTGACCATATTAGGCACAAAAACGCTAAAAAGGCATAGAAAACACTATACATGGGAAAACAAAACATTATGAAAATGTGTCTTGATTTTTTTTTTTTTTTTTAGGAAAGGTACTGGCCAAGGGCAACAAAAATCTAATAAAAAAAAATGCCCACTGAAATGCCAGTCCCATAAAAGGGTCAAAGCAGTGGTAAAAAATTGGTGGATAAGTGTCTTGAAACCTCCCTCCTGAAGGAATTCAAGTCATAGGAAGGTAGAAATACAGAAGAAGGCAGGGAGTTTCAGAGTTTACCAGAGAAAGGGATGAATGATTGAGAATACTGGTTAACTCTTGCATTAGAGAGGTGGACAGAATAGGGGTGAGAGAAAGAAGAAAGTCTTGTGCAGCGAGGCCGCGGAAGGAGGGGAGGCATGCAGTTAGCAAGATCAGAAGAGCAGTTGGCATGAAAATAGCGGTAGAAGACAGCTAGATATCCAACATTGCGGCGGTGAGAGAGGGGCTGAAGACAGTCAGTTAGAGGAGAGGAGTTGATGAGACGAAAAGCTTTTGATTCCACCTTGTCTAGAAGAGCAGTATGAGTGGAACCCCCCCAGACATGTGAAGCATACTCCATACATGGACGGATAAGGCCCTTGTACAGAGTTAGCAGCTTGGGGGGGTGAGAAAAACTGGCGGAGACGTCTCAGAACACCTAACTTCATAGAAGCTGTTTTAGCTAGAGATGAGATGTGAAGTTTCCAGTTCAGATTATAAGTAAAGGACAAACCGAGGATGTTCAGTGTAGAAGAGGGGGACAGTTGAGTGTCATTGAAGAAGAGGGGATAGTTGTCTGGAAGATTGTGTCGAGTTGATAGATGGAGGAATTGAGTTTTTGATGCATTGAACAATACCAAGTTTGCTCTGTCCCAATCAGAAATTTTAGAAAGATCAGAAGTCAAGCGTTCTGTGGCTTCCCTGCGTGATATGTTTTTGAGCTTCTAATGCACCAAAACCCTAAAACGTTTGCAAAATACATTTTATGGAGAAACAGAATAGCATAACCAATAACGGGTGTTTTGAGTATGCATGAAAAAATGCTTGCAAATCACATGATATTTAGAAATTAAATGATATTAACGAAAACAAGTATTATGAGCTTTTTTCAGCTTCTCATGTGCCAAAAGGCTAAAACTTGTGAATACCAGTCTGCATTGAGAAACAGAACAACATTGCCAAAAATGTGTATTATGAGTGTTTATCCCTATCTTACATACCAAATCGGCAAAACGCATATAAAGCATATATGAAGAAACAGGACGAAATTATTAAAAACGTGTGTATTAAGTGTTTTTCATCTTGTTATATAGCAAAACCAAAAAATGCATGCAAACCACCCTGTTTGGGATAACGGAACATCACCACAAACGTGTCATTTGGGTGTTTTCAGTATATTTTTAATCTAAGCGCTAGAAAGTATGGAAAACACTCTATATGGAAAAAGAAAACACTACCCAACTTCAGGAAACGAAAAGATATTAACAGAAAAGTGTATTATTATTGTTGTTTTTTTTAAGCTTCTTTTTTACCAAAATCCTAAAATACATGAACAGCAGTCAATATCGAGAAACACAACATTACCAAAAACGTTTATTATGAGATTTCTTTTCCCGATGTTAAATATTAAAACTCCAAAATACATACAAAGTACCTTATATGAAGAAACAGAAGAATATTACTAAAAAACAAAAAATATTACCAAAAAACATGTATTCTTTTTAAGGTTGTCAGGTACCAAAACGCCAAGCTGCATGCAAAAGAATCTGTATTGAAAAAGAAAAGAACTTTACCGAAAACTCTTATGAATGTTTTTTTTTACTCATTTTCTTACGTACGAAAACTCTAAAACACATGCAAAATGTCTTTATTGACAAATAACGTGTGTTTTGAGTGTTTTTTCAGCTTATTAGGTACCAAAACGACAAAATACATGCAAAACACCCTACTTTGTGTAATGAAACGACATTACCTGAAACGCCCCATTTGAGTTTTTCTTTTTTTTTTTTTTTTTTGCATATTAGACACCAAAAGGGTAAAAAGAATATAAAACTTATATTACCGGAAAAGAAAAGAAACCAACATTATCAAAAACGTGTCTTTTGAGTGTTTTGAGCTTATTACGTACCAAATCGCTAAAACGCTCAAAAACTCAATGGGAAAACAGAACATCATTACCAAAAACTGGTATTTTGAGTGTTTTTGAACTTGTTAGGTACTAAAATGCCAAAATGCATGCAAATTAAATGATATTTGGAAATGAAAAGATATTATTTTTGTTCTTGTTACTTAACAAAACACTAAAGTGCATGCAAAGAACCGTATTTGAGACAATCAAACAACATTATAAAAAACTTCTTTTGTGTGTTTTCTGCTTCTTATGTACCAAAACGTTAAAACGCGTGGAAAACACCACTTATGGAAAAACAGAACAACATTAACAAAATCATGAGTTTTTTATTTTTTCCACAAAGTTAAGAAGCAAAACCCGAAAACGCATGCAAATCACCTTATTTGGGGTAAGAAAATAACATTACCAGAAACGTGCTTTTTATTATTATTATATGAGGCATCAAATGCTAAAAAAAAAAAAATCGTGGAAAACACTCTATATGGAAAAATAAAAATGTTTGATTAAAAACGTGTCATTTGAGTGCTTCTCACGCACCAAACTGCTAAAACGTATCCAAAACACCGTTTATGGAGAAACAAAAACATCAGCAAAAAATATTTCTTTTGAGTGTTTTTGAGCTTGTTAGGTACCAAAACACCAAAATGCATGCAAATTACCAGATATTGGAAAAAAACGATTTTAACTGAAATGTTATGTCTTTTCAACTTCTTATGCAATAAAATGCTAAAATACATGAATAACACTCTATATGGAGAAACGGAGTAACATTATGAAAAACTTGTATTATGAGGGTTTTTCCACATATTAGATACTAAAACTCGAAAATGCATTCAAAAAACCATATATAAAGAAGCAGAACAACAGTACCAATGTTGTAATGTACTATGTAATGTACGTGTACGTGTACTGTGTTTTTCCTCATGTTAGGTACGAAAACGCCAAAATACATACATGAAGAAACTCTACATGAAAAAAAAAATCAACATTAACCAAAAACGTGTATTAAAAGTTTTTTGAATTTGTTAGGTACAAAAGCGCCAAAGTGCATGCAAAACATCCTTTATGGGAAAAGAAAAGAACATTACTAAAACTTGTCTATTGAGTGTTTTACGACTTCTTGCGTACCAAATCGCTATAACGCATGCAAAGCGCTTTTTTTTTTATGGAGAAATAGAACATTACCAAAAATGTGTATTTTGAGTATTATCCAGCTTTTTAGGTACTAAAACGCAAAACATGCACGTAAAGCACTCTATTTGGGGTAACGAAATGACATTACAGGAAATCTGAGTATTTTCTAGCTTATTTTTACCAAAACGCTAAAGTGGATGCAAATTACCCTGTTTGGGGAAAACAAACAACATTGTAAAATACGTATCGTTTGTGTGTTTTTCTTCTTACGTATCAAAACGCTAAAATGCATGCAAAACATCCTTTATGGAGAAATAGAACAAGATTACCAAACCTGTGTTATAAGTCTTTTACAGCTAGTTAGCAAAACTCCAAAATGCATGCAAAGCAACTTATTTGGATTAAGGAAACGACACCACCAGAAACATGTTACATGCGTGTTTTTGAGCATATAAGGCAACAAACGATAAAGAGCATGGAAAACAATCTATATTTGAAAAACAAAACATTATGAAAAACGTGTCTTTTGAGTGTTTTTTTTTTTATTTCTTACGTACGAAAACGCTAAATCGCGTCCAAAACACCTTTTATTGGGAAAAAAAACAGCAAAAATGTGTTTTTTTCTTTTTTTTTAGCTTGTTAGTTAACAAAACGCCAAAAATGCAAGCAAAGGAACCGATATGGGGAAACGAAACGATATTAACAGAAACGTGTATTAGGAATTTTTTTTTTTCGGATTTTTAGGTGAGAAAAGGCTAAAACAAATTTATGGCATTCTATATGGATAAGCAAAACAACATAAAAGAAAAAAAAACGTGTATATTGAATATACTTAAAGGCCAAATTCCATGCACAACACATTTAATGGTAAAAAAAAAAAAACGTTACAAAAAACGTGTCTTTTCAGTTTTTTTTTTTTTCTTTTTTTTTTAAGCTTGTTTGGTACCAAATCACCGGTGTATGCAAAAATTCCCTTTATAGGAGAAGAAAACACAATACAAAAATATATATATCTTTTCTTTGTTTTTATATATGCATATTACATATTAAAACGTTAAACGCATGCAAAACGCCCTTCATGGAGAAATAGAACAGCATTGCCAAAAACGTGTTTTGAATTTTTTTTAAGATTGTTAGGTACTAAAACGCAAAAAATGCATGCAAATCATTCTATTTAACGGTAATGAAACGATATAACAAGGAACGTGTCATCTGGGTGTTTTTAACATATTATGCACCAAAAAACTAAAAAGCACGAAAATCACGTGAAAACAAAACATCATTATAAATAAATAAGTAAATAAATATATATATATATATATATATATATATATATATATATATATATATATATATATATATATATATATATATATATATATATATATATATATATATATATATATATATATATATATATATATATATATATATATATATATATATATATATATATATATATATATATATATATATATATATATATATATATATATATATATATATATATATATATATATATATATATATATATATATATATATATATATATACGCATGTATTTTGAGTGTTTTCAGCTTCATATGTA
The DNA here is from genome assembly GCF_035594125.1 of Scylla paramamosain. Lineage (NCBI taxonomy): Eukaryota > Metazoa > Arthropoda > Malacostraca > Decapoda > Portunidae > Scylla > Scylla paramamosain. Next base: position 9,714,290 of record NC_087185.1, read on the forward strand.
CCAAAACGTTAATGCACGTTTCGTTTCCTTTCCTCATATAGTATGGTTTGGATGCACTGAAAATACATGTTTTTGGAAATGGTGTTCGGTTTTTCCACATAGCAGGTATTCACACGTTTTAGCGTTTTGGTACCAAAGAAACTCAAAAGATACATAATATACGTTTCTCATAAATTCCTTTGTTTTCTCCATATGGGGTGATTTTCAAACATTTTAGCGTTTTGGTACATAATGTGAAAAAAACCACTCAAAAAGCACATTTTTGTTAATTTTGTTATCTTTCATCCTTTTTAGCGTTTTAGTATCTAAAAAGCTCTAAAACTCTCATAATACATGGTTCTTGTAATTTTTTTTTTTTCGTTTCCTAATAGTGCTTTCCATGCATTTTAATTTTTTTCTACGTAAGAGACTCAAAAACCTTCAAAATACATTTTTTTTTTTTCTGTTTCTCTGTCAAGCGTGTTTTTCATGTGTTTTAGGGTCTTAATAAGTAAGTAGCTCAAAAACACTCAAAAGTTACATGGTTTCATTTCCTATATAGTGAGCTTTCGATGCTTTTTCGCGTTTTTGTACCAAGCATGGCTATAACATTCAAAAGACATGTTACTGGAAATGTCGTTTCGTTGCCCAGTACATGGTGCTTCACATACATTTTAGTGTTTTAGTACATAACATTGTGAAAAAAAAAAAAAAAATCAAAATAAACTTTTTTGGTAATTTTGATCTTTTTATTCATATAGAGTGCTATTCGTATTTAGGTACCTAAGAAGCTCTAAAACACTCAAATTACTCGTTTCTCGTATTATCTTTTCGGTTCATTATATAGGATACTTTGCATCCAATTTGACGTTTTTCTATGTAACAAGCTCAAAAACTCTAAACACACGTTTTTTGATGAAGTTGTTCTGTTCCCCATAAAGGGTATTTTAAATGTGTTTTAGCGTTTTGGTACATAACTAGCTCAAAAACACTCAAAATACACGTTTTTGGTTAAGTTGTTTTGTTTTTCCATATTTGATGCTTTGCATTCTTTTAGTCTTTTGGTGCTCAACACGTTCATAAACACTGAAAAGATACGTTCCTTTAACAATGTTAAAAACGCTTAAAAACATGTTTTTGATAATGTTGTTCTGTTTCTACATGAAGAGTGCTATTCACAAGCATTAGTGTTTTGGTACCTAAGAAACTAAAAAAAAACAAAAAAAAAAAGCAATGCACATTTCTCAAAATATACTTTTTTTTCCATATATGGTGCTTTGCAATCATTTTGGCGTTTTTTTTTTTTTTAGATAAGCTAAAAAGACTCAAAATTCACGTTATTGTGTTTCTCCACAAATTTTGTATACATTTTAACGTTTTGGTACGTAAGAAGCTCAAAAACACTCAAAAGACACTTTCTTAGTGATGTTTTTATTCCCATATAGGGTTATTCCCCTGCTATCTGGCGGTTTGGTGCCTACCACTCTCAAAAACATTCAAAACACATCTTTTCTCGTAATGTCCTTTCGTTTCCGCACATAGGAGCCTTTGGTCCTATAATAATACACGTGTCTCATAATGTCCTTTTGTTTCTCCATATAGAGTGCTTTCCATGCATTCTGGCGTTTTTTGTAAAGAAAAGAAAAAATAATTTTTTTTTTTTGTAATGTTATTCTTTTCTCTATAAAGGGTGTTTTACATGCGTTTTAAGGATTTTGAAAATATTCAAAAGACACGTTTTTGGTGATGTTGTTTTGTATTCCCATATCCGTTGTTTTGAATGCTATTTAGCGTTTTGTTGCTTAAGACGCTGAAAATCACGCACAAGACGTTTCTGGAATTATAGTTTCATTTCCCTATATAGGGAATTTTGCATCCATTTTGGCGTTTTGGTACCTAACACTGTAAAGAATATTTTAATTACACGTTTTTGGTAATGTCATTTTTTCTCCATAGAACGCTATTTATGCGTATTAGCGTTTTGGTACCTAAGAAGCTCTAAAACACTTATAATACACGTTTTTCGTAATATCCTTTGGTTTCGCCATATAGGGTGCTATGCATGCATTTTTAGTGTTTCGTTACATAACATGGTGAAAAACACTCAAAAACCACGTTTTTGGTATTGTTATTATGTTTCTCCATTAAGAGTGCTATTCAGTTGATTTAATGTTTTGTACTTTAAGAAACTCAGACACTCATAATACACGTTTCTCGTAATTTCCTTTCGTAATTTCGTAATTTCGTAATTTCCTTTCCTTTTCGTTTCCCCTTTGCATGTTTTTTTTGGTGTTTTTGTATGTAACAAGCTCAAAACACTCAAAATACACGTTTTTGGTGATGTTATTCTGTTCCTCCATAAAAGGTGTTTTGGATGTGTTTTAGCATTTTGGAACGTAAGAAGCAAACGCTTAAAAGACACGTTTTTGGTGATGTTATGTTGTATTCTCATATAGGATACTTTCCATGCTAATTAGGATGTGTTGAAAAAATACAAAAGACATTTTTCTTGTCATGTTTCATTTACCCCTGTAGAGGAATTTGCAAGCACTTTGGCATTTTATATCCTAACAATGTGAAAAACATTCAAATTACACGTTTTTTTTTCGTAATTATGTACTGTTTCTCCAAACAGTGTGCAACTCATGCGTTTTAGCGTTTTCGAACCTAAGAAGCGCAAAATCACTCATAATACACGTTTCTCGTAATATCTTTTCGTTTCCCCATATAGGATGCTTTTGCATGCATTTTGTCGTTTCGGTACCTGAGATGGTTAAAAATACACACACACACACACACACACACACACACACACACACACACACAAAAAAAAAAATATATATATATATATATATATATATATATATATATATATATATATATATATATATATATATATATATATATATATATATATATATATATATATATATATATATATATATATATATATATATATATATATATATATATATATATATATATATATATATATATATATATATATATATATATATATATATATATATATATATATATATTCTTTTTCTCCATTAAGAGTGCTGTTCACGCTTTGTAGCGTTTTGGTACCTAAGAAACTCAAAAACACTCTTAATACGTGTTTTTGTAATGTCGTTTTGCTTCATCATATAGGGTGCTTTGGATGCATTTTGGTCTTTTTGTACGTAAGAAGCTGAAAAACACTAGAAATAGCCGTTTTTTTTTTTTTATTTATGAAATACACTTTACTTTATGATGGTTGTTTTGCACGCATTTTAGCGTTTTGGTACATACAGAACATTACCAAAAACGTTTATTTTGAGTGTTTTTGTTTTTGTGCATAACAGTCCGAAAAAAAAGCTAAAATTTACTTTTTTGATAATATTATTTTTTCATATAATTTCCCTGAATTTTGCCAGAATTTTGGGATCTCGGTACCTATGAAGAATAACAAAAAAAAAAAAAAGAAAATCCTATTTATTTATTTACTTTTTTTTTTTTCTCTCTATAAAGAGGTTTTAGCTTTTTGGTACTTATGGAACTTAAAAACACTCATAATACACGTTTCTCGTAATGTCCTTTCCTATCCCAGACATAAGGTTCTTTGCATGTATTTAAGCGTTTTTAGAGGTAACATGATCAAAAACACACAAAATACATGTTTTTGGTAATGTTAATCTGTTTCTCCATAAAGGGTGTTTTGCATGCGTTTTAGCGTTTTGGTATATAAGGAGCTCAAAAACACTTAAAGGCAACTTCTCGGTAAAAGATGGTTTTATTCCCATGTAATGTGATTGCCCTCCTTTTTAGTGCTTTATTGCCTAACACGCTCAAAAACACTTAAAAGACACTTTTCTGGTAATGTCATATTTTTACCACATAAAGCTAGTTTTGCATGCAATTTGGGGTTTTGGTAACTAAGAATGTGAAAAACAGTCAAAATACACGCATATCGTAAGGTTGTTCTGTATTCTCAATTAAGAGTGTTATTCCTGAGTTTCAGCATTTTGGTATCTAAGAAACTTATCCATATACACGAGTTTTTGCGTTTTTTGCCTTGTGGTTCTTGTAAAACTATAAAACACTCATTTTACAAGTTTCTCGTAATGTCCTTTTGTATCTCAATATAGAGTGCTTTCTATCCATTTTCGCGTTTTTTGTAGGTAAGAAGCTCAAAAACACTGAAAATATACCTTTTTTGGTAATGTTATTCTGTTTCTTCATATTGGTTGGTTTGCATCCGTTTAACGTTTTTCTACGTAAAACAGTGAAAAGACACTTTTTCAGTAATCTTGTGATGGATTCCCATATTGAGTGACTTCCATATTATATATCGTTTTGGTGCCTAACATGCTGAAAAACACTGAAAAGACAGGTTTCTGGTGAAGTCATTTAATTTCCCCATATAGATGGCTTTGCATGCACTTTAGGGTTTGGTACAAAACAGTACGAAAAAAAAGCTAAAATTAAATTTTTTCATAATTTTCTTTTTTCACATAATTTTCCTAAATTTTGTCAGAATTTTGGCATCTTGGTACCTAGGAAGATGAATAATAAAAAAAATAAATAAATAAATAAATAAATTCCAATATTTTCATTTATTTATTTTTTTTTCTATAAACAGTGTTATTTATGGGTTTTAGCTAAATGGTACTTAAAGAACTTAAAAACACCCGTAATGCATGTTTCTCGAAATGTCCTTTAATTTCCCAAACATAAGGTTCTTTGCATGTATTTAAGCGTTTTTATAGGTAACATGATCAAAAACACTCAAAATACATGTTTTTGGTAATGTTATTCTGTTTTTCCATAAAGGGTGTTTTCCATTCGTTTTAGCGTTTTAGTATATAAGGAGCTCAAAAACACTTAAAGGCAAGTTCTTAGTAAAAGTTAGTTTTATTCCCATGTAATGTGATTGCCCTGCTTTTTAGTGCTTTATTGCCTATCATGCTAAAAAAAAAAAAAAAAAACACTTAAAAGACACCTTTCTGGTAATGTCATTTTTTTCCCACATAAAGCTACTTTCACATAAAATCTGGGGTTATGGTAACTAAGAATGTGAAAAACACTCAAAATACACGCATTTGGTAAGGTTGTTCTGTTTCTCAATTAAGAGTGTTATTCAGGAGTTTCACCATTTTGGTATCTAAGAAACTTCTCCATATATATGAGTTTTTGCGTTTTTTGCCTTGTGATTCTTAAGAATCTATAAAACACTCATTATACACGTTTCTCGTAATGTCCTTTTGTTAACCAACAGAGAGAGCTTTGCATCTATTTTCGCGTTTTTTGTAAGTAAAAAGCTCAAAAAACACTCAAATTATACCTTTTTGGTAATCTTTTTCTATTTCTTCATATTGGTTGGTTTGCATCCGTTTTAGCGTTTTTTCTACGTAAAACACGAAAAAGACACGTTTAAAGTAATTTTGTTTTGGATTCCCACATAGAATGACTTCAATATTATTTATTGTTTTGGTGACTAACATGCTGAAAAACACTAGAAACACAGGTTTCTCGTAAAGTCGTTTAATTTCCCCATATAGTTGGCTTTGCATGCACTTCATGGTTTGGTACATAACAGTCCGAAAAAAAAGCTAAAATTAACTTTTTTGATAATGTTCTTATTACATATAATTTCCCTGAATTTTGCCAGAATTTTGGCATCTCAGTACCTATGAAGAAGAACAACAACAAAAAAAAATCCTATTCTTTAATTTTTCCTTTTTTTTTCTCTCTCTCTATAAACAGGTTTTAGCTTTTTGGTACTTATGCAGCTTAAAAACACGCATAATACACGTTTCTCGTAATGTCCTTTTGTTTCTCAGACATAGGGTTCTTTGCATGTATTTAAGCGTTTTTAGAGGTAACATGATCAAAACACACAAAATACATGTTTTTTGTAATGTTATTGTGTTTCTCCATAAAGGATTTTTTGCATTCGTTTTAGCGTTTTGGTATGTAAGGGGCTCAAAAATATTTAACGGCAAGTTCTTGGTAAAAGTTTCTTTTATTCACATGTAATGTGATTGCCCTTCTTTTAATTACTTTATTGCCTAACACGCTCAAAAACACTCAAAAGACATTTTCTGGCAATATAATTTTTTCCCCGCATAAACCTAGTTTCGCATGCATTTTCGTGTTTTGGTAACTAAGAATGTGAAAAATACTCAAAATACACGCATTTGGTAAGGTTGTTACACTGTATCTCAATCAAGAGTGTTATTCATGATTTTCACCATTTTAGTATCTAAAAAACTTTTGCCTTGTGGTTGTTGTGAAACTATAAAACACTCATTATACAGGTTTCTCAATATAGAGTGCTTTGCATCCATTTTCGCGTTTTTTGTAGGTAACAGGCTCAAAAACACTCAAAATATACCTTTTTGGCAATGTTATTCCATTTCTTCATATTGGTTTGTTTGCATCTGTTTTAGCGTGTTTCTACGTAAAACACTGAAAAGTTAAGTGATTTTGGTTTGGGTTCCCATATAGAGTGACTTATTTATTTATTGTTTTGGTGCCTAACATGTTGAAAAACACTCAAAAGACAGGTTTCTGGTAAAGTCGTTTAATTTCCCTATAGAGGTGGCTTTGCATGCAATTTAGGTTTTGGTACATAACTGTCCGAAAAAAAGCTAAAATTAACTTTTTTGATAATGTTCTTTTTTCCACATAATTTCCCTGAATTTTGGCAGAATTTTGGCATCTCGGTACCTATGAAGAAGAATAACGAAAAAAAAAAGAAAATTACTTTTTTTTTCTCTCTATAAAGAGTGTTATTTGTGAATTTTAGCTTTTTGCTGCTTAAGGAATTTAATAATATTCATAATACAAGTTTCTCGTAATGTTCTTTCGTTTCCCAAACATAGGGTTCTTTGCATCTATTTAAGCGTTTTTATAGGTAACATAATCAAAAACACTCAAAATACATGTTATTGGTAATGTTATTCTGTTTCTTCAGAAAGGGTGTTTTGCATGCATTTTAGCGTTTTGGTATGTTAGGAGCTCAAAAACACTTAAAGGCAAGTTCTTGGTAAAAGTTGGTTTTATTCACATGTAATGTGATTGCCCTGCTTTTTAGTGCTTTATTGCCTAACATGCTCAAAAACACTCAAAAGACACTTTTCTGGAAATGTCTTTTTTTTTTCCACATAAAGCTAGTTTCGTATGCAATTTGGATTTTTGGTAACCAAGAATGTGAAAAACACTCAAAATACAAGCATTTGGTAAGGTTGTTCTGTTTCTCAATTAAGAGTGTTATTCATGAGTTTCAGGGTTTTGTTATCTAAGAATCTCAAAAACACTTATAATGCACGTTTCTCGTAATGTCCCTTTTTTTCCTCATTTAGGGTGCTTTGCATGCATTTTGGCATTTTATTTTTCACGGAATAGCTGAAAAACACTGAAAATACACGCTTTTGGTAATAAGAACATAAGAACATAAGAAATAAGTAAATATGCAAGAAAACATCAGGTCTACACGTGGCAATACTTGTATGAAATATGCCTACGTATTTCCACCTATCATACCCATCTATAAATGTGTAATTTTCTCTTACAGTTGCCAAATGCCTCAGCACTAACAGCTTGATTACTAAGTCCGTTCCAATCATCTACTACTGTATTTGAAAACCAATTTCTTCCTGTTTCCTTTTTGAACATCGAGTTTTCAGGCTCAAGCCTGAAAACTTGATGTTCTATTTTTCTTGTTCTATCATGGTTACAGATTCTAAGAATTTTCCTTATGTTCCCCTTGTTATAACCCATATACCACTTAAAGACTTCTATCAGGTCAACTCTTAACCTACGTCTCTCTAAAGAATGTAAATTTAACAGCTTGAATCTCGCTTCGTAAGGAATACTCCTCATCCCCTGTATCCTTTTAGTCATTCTCCTTTGAAGTGATTCTAATAGACCTTTATCCTTCCTGTGATGTGGTGACCAGAATAGGACAGCGTAGTCTAGATGAAGTCTGACCAGCGCTAAATGTAACTTTAATATTACTTCAGGAGTTTTACTTTTAGCACTCCTGAAAATGAATCATAATACACTATTTGCTTTGTTTCTGGCCTCTTTGCATTGCTTTCTTAGACGGAGTTCAGAGCTAACTTTAAATCTCAAATCTTTTTCTTACCCTGAACCTACCAGAACTTGGTTGTTCATTGTGTAACTACTGTGTGGGTTTCTTCTACTTACGCTAAGTGCTTTGCATTTGTTGATATTAAACTGCATTTCCCATCTGTCTGTCCATTCGTTCATCCTATCCAAATCTGCCTGCAAGGCGATGGTATGCGATTCTGACCTAATTAATCTACATACTCTCGTGTCATCCGCAAATTTACTAACAACACTACTAATTCCACTATCCAAGTCATTGACATACATTACAAACAACATCAGCCCTAATACTAATAATCCCTTTGTCACCCCACTAATTACTTGACCCCACTCGGATTTAGAGCCGTTTATTACAACACTCTGTCGCCTGCCGCTTGGCCATGACCTTATCCAGATTACTTATAACCTTTTTCCAATTCTTAAATACTCTGGAATATATTTCATCTGGTCCTGGTGACTTGAACTTTTCAGCTTATCTATCTCTTGTTCCACTATCTCTTTAGTTATGGTAATATCTGTCAGCTTCTCATTCTCTTCTACTCTAAATATCTTCTCACTATTCGGCAAATTCTGCATGTTTTCCTGGGCAAAGACAGTTAAAAAATACTCGTTCACTATTTTACTAATCTCCTCCCAACAACTAAGCAGGTCCCATTCTGCTGTCTTTAAGGAACTATTGTTTCTCTATTCTTCGTCTTATATGCCTGATAAAATCTCTTGGGGTCCATCTTCGCTTGGCTGGCTACCTTTAATTCATAACTATTTTTAGCTTTCCTTGTTAAACTCCTGACTTTTCTAATTCATTATATTATGGCCTTAAAACCACTTCCCCTGTCTTTAATCTCATATATACTTCTCTTTCGACCTATGTAGTGTTTTAACCTCAGTCATCCATTTAGGACCATTTTTCTGTGATCTTATTCTTCTGTAAGGGATGTTTCCTAACTGTCCTGAATGTAATTTATCAACGAAATATTTATTTCGCTTCTCCATAAAGGGTGTTTTGCTTGGGTTTTAGCGTTTCTGTACATATGAACCTATAAAACACGTTTTTAGTAATGTTGTTTTGTATTCCTTTATAGAGCGCTTTCCAAGCTTTTTTAGCGTTTTGGTGTCTAACACGTTCAAAAACACTGAAAAGACACGTTGATGATAATGTCGTTTTGTTTCTCGATAAAGGGGGCTTCCAATGCATTTTGAATTTTGGTACTTAACAATATGAAAAAAAGTTTAAATAAAAGTTTTCGGAAGAGTTGTTTTTCCATATAAAGTGCTAATCACGTGTTTTTGAATTTTGGTACCTAAAAAGCTCAAAATTTCTCATAATACACTTTTCTCGTAATGTCCTTTCTTTTCTCCATGTAGGATGCTTTGCGTGTAATTTGTCATTTTTATACTTAACGAGCACACAAACAATCAAAATACAAGTTTTTGGTAATGTTATTCTGTTTCTCCGTAAAGGTTGTTTTGCATGCGTTTCAGCGATTTCGGACGTAAGAAGGTCAAAAACACTCTAAAGATACTTTCTTGGTAATGTTATTTTATATTGCCAAATAGGGTGCTTTCAATGCTTTTTAGCATTTTGATTCCTAACACTCAAGTAAACACTCAAAAGACACGTTTCCTGTAATATAGTTTTGGTTCTTCATATAGGGATCTGCATGCATTATGATGTTTTGCTACATAATATGAGAAAGACTCAAAATAAAGGTTTCAGGTAATGTTGTTCTTTTTCTCTATATAGGGTGCTATTCATGCGTTTTAGCGTTTTGGTACTTAGGAAGCTCAAAAACACTAATAAAACTTATTTTCTCCTAATGTCTTTCTATTTCCCCATATAGGATGCTTCGTATGTATTTTGACGTTTTGGTACATAACAAGGTAAAACAAAAAAAATGAAAATTAAAACACGTTTTTGGTGATGTTCTGTTTCTCTATTAAGAAATATAGGATATATTCAATTTTCATTCAAGCGGTTTAGTGTTTGGTACCTAAGAGACTCAAAACACTGACAATGCCCGTTTCTCGTAATGTTCTATCGTTTCCCCATACAGGGTGCTTTACATGCATTTTTAATATGATGTACGTAACAGACTCAAAAAGACTCAAAATACACGTTTTTGGTAAGGTTTTTCTATTTGGTAAGGTTTTTCGTGTTTGTTGCACGTGTTTTAGCGTTTTGGTACGTAAAAAGTTTAAAACACTTAAAAGACATGCTTATTATTTTGCATTTCTATATAAGGTGCTTTCCATGTTATTTAGCATCTATGTGAAAAACACATAAAAAAGCATTTCTTACATTATTGTTAAATTTTCTCGTATAGCGAGCAAGCATTATGTTGTTTTGCTACCTGACAATGTGAAAAACATTCAAATTACACGATTTTGGTCATTTGTTTCTTTTTCTTCATACAGTGTGCTACTCATTTATTTTAGCGTTTTGGTACCTAAGAAGCTAGAAAAAAAACTCATAATACACGTTTTTTGTTATGTCCTTTCATTTCCTCATATAGGGTCTTTTTGGTGCTTTGGTACCTAACAGGGTGTTTGCATGTATTTTGACATTTTAGTTCGTAAGAACATAAAAAAAAACACTCTAAAGACACACGTTTTAGTAAAATTGTTTTGTATTCCTCTATAGGGTGATTTCGTTGCTTCTTACTGATTTGGGGCCTAACACGCTCAAAAAACAACAAAAGACAAGTTTCTAGTGATTTCGTTTCGTTTCTTCATATAAGTTGCTTTGCATGCATGTTGGCGTTTTGGTTATTATCAATGTAAAAAAAATACACGTTTTTGGTAATTTTGTTCTTTTTCTTCAGAGGACTATTGAAGCTTTTTACTGATTTGGTACTTAAGAAAGTAATACAAAAATAACATAACAAACGTTTCTCGTAATGTCCTTTCATTTCCATATGCAGGGTGTTTTGTTTGATGATAGGCGATTTTGAACATAATACGCTCAAAGACACTCAAAATACACATTTTTTGGTAAATGTATTCTATTTTTCTATATAGGGTATTTTTATGCGTTTTTAATGTCGTTTCATATATCTATTTCTCCATATAGGGTGTTATTCATGCGTTTTACCCTTTTGATACTAAGGTCAAAAACACTCATAATACACGTTTCTCGTAATGACTTCAATTTTCCCATATAGGGTATTTTCGATTCATTTAGGCGTTTTTTACGTAACTATCTTACAAAACACTCAAAATACTTGTTTTTGGTAATGTTATTCTGTTTCTCCATAAAGGATGTTTTCTGTTTTTTTTTTTTTTATCGTTTTGGTACGTAGGACACTCAAAAGAAACGTTTTCTTAATGTTGTTTTGTATTCCCATATCAGGTGATTTGTATGCTTTTTAGCATTTTTGTGCCTAACACGCTGAAGAACACATTTTAGATACGTTTCTGAAATCTCGTTTCCTTTCCCCAAATAGGGGGCTTTACATGCATTATGGCGTTTTGATTCATAACAATGTGAAAACACTGAAAATTTACGTTTTTGGTAATGTTATTTCATATAGAGTGTTATTCATGCATTTTAGCGACTTGGTACCTAATAAGTAAAAAAAAAAAAAAAACACCAATAGTACACATTTTAGTAACGTCTTTTCATTTTCCCATTTAAGATATTATATATGCATTTTGGCGTTTTTCTACTTAACTAACTCAGAAACACTCGAAATATTTGTTTTTGATATTATTTCTCCATTTTTTTTTTTTTTTTTTGTTCATGCGATTTAGCGTTTCGGTACGTAAGAAAGTAAAAAATAATGAAAACACACGTTTATGGTAAAGTTGTTTTGTTTTCCTTTATAGGGTACTTTCCATGCTTTTTAGCGTTTTGGTGCCTAGCACGCCAATAAACATTCAAAAGGCACTTTTCTGGAAATCGCATTTCCTTTCCTCATTTAGGGTACAAAAACATGTATTAGTAGTGTTTTCGAAAACACCAAAGTGCATGCAAAGTAAGCTATACGGGAGAAACAAACAAAAACGTGTCTTTTAATGTTTTTAGCTGTTTACGTACCAAAACACTAAAATGCATGAAAAAGAAACTTCATGGAGAAACAAAATATAATTGCCAAAAAACGTGTATTTTGAATGTTTTTCAGCTTATTACGTACCAATACGCAAAAATTCATCCATTTCATTTTATTTCGGTGCTTTTCAACGTTAGCACCAAAACTCTAAAGAGCATGGAAGACACTCTATATAGAAATCAAAACAACATTATCAAAATGGTGTCTTTTGAGTGTTTTTGAGCTTCTTACGTTTCAAAATGCTAAAACGATAAATAGCCTTTATCGGGAGACATTACCAAAAACGTATGATTTAAGCGTTTTCCAGCTTTTTAGAAACCAAAACGCCTAAATATATGTACTAATCACGTGTTTCAGTATTTTATTACCTAAGAAGCTCAAAAACACTTATAATATACGTTTTTGGTAATGTTTTTCTGTTTTTCATATATGGTATTCTGTTTAGATTGTCGTACCTAACATGAGGAAAACACCCATTTTTTTAGTTAATGCTTTTTTCTCCATATAGAGTGATATTCACGTGTTTTAGTGTTTTCGTACATAAGAAGTTAAAAAACACTCATAATAATATTTTTTCTTAATAACTTTTAGTTTGTCAGTCTGTTAATTTGTGTGCATTTTGGCGTTTTCGTACCCAACAAGCTTAATAAGACTGAAAACACACATTTTTGGTCATGTTCTATTTCACCATAAAGGATGTTTTGCACGCTTTTTAGAAATTTGGTACGTAAGAAGCTCAAAAACATTCAAAAGACACGTTTTCGATGTTATATATATATATATATATATATATATATATATATATATATATATATATATATATATATATATATATATATATATATATATATATATATATATATATATATATATATATATATATATATATATATATATATATATATATATATATATTTTTTTTTTTTTTTTTTTTTTTTTTTTTTTGTTGTTGGGGATGGTTTCTAATATGCTCAAAACACTGAAATGACACGTTTCCGGTAATATAATTTCTTTACATCAAATAGTGTGCTGTCTACATTTTGGCGTTTTGGTGGCTAATGATGGGGAAAACTCTGAAAACACTCGTTTATAGTAATGTCCTCTTTCTCCATAAAGGGTGTTTTTCATGCGTTTTAGAGTTTTAGTACGTAAGAAACTGAAAAACACTCAAAAGACAAGTTTTTGTTAATATTGATTGCTTTTCCTGTACAGGTTTTCTTGCATGCACTTTGGTGTTTTTGTATCTAACAAGCTCAAGAACACTCAGCATACAAGTTTTTCGTAATGTTGGTCTGTTTCTTTATGTATGGTGTTCACTATGCTTTTAGGCGTTTTGGTACCTATCATGGGGAAAAACTCATAAAGTACGCTTTTGGTAATGTTGTTTTGTTTCTGGAAATATAGTATTATTCACGTGTTTTAGACTTTTGGTATCTATGAAGGTGATAAAGACATAATACACCTTTATGTTAATATCGTTTCATTTATCTATATAGGGTAATTTGCATACATTTTGGCGTTTTGTTACCTAACAAGCTAAAAAAAATCTCAGAACATACGTTTTTGCTAATATTGTTTCGGACAACGTTTTGGTACGTAAGAAGCTCAAAAACATTCGATTTTGTTAAGGTTATCTCGTTTTCCCATATAGGGTGTTTTCCTTGCTTTTTAAGCGTTTTGCTGCCTAATATGCTCAAAACACCTAAATGACAAGTTTCTGGTGATGTTTTGCTACTAGTTTTGTTAATGTTTTTTTTTTTTTCCCACATATAGAGTAATATTCACGTGTTTTAGTGTTTTGGTACATAAAAAAAAATAAAAACACTAATAATACACGTTTCTGTTAATATCGTTTCGTTTCCTCAAATAGGGTCCTTTGCATGCAATATGGGGTTTATGGGGCAATATGGGTACCTAGCAAATTAAAAGACTGTGATAAGAATTTTTTGCTAAAGTTTCCCATAAATGTTTCTTTGCTCACATTCAAAAACACTAAAAAGAAACGTTTTTGACAATGTTGTTTTCTTTTCTCATATAGAGCTATTTCCATGCTTTTTAGCTTTTTGATGCCTAATTTGCTCGAAAATTTCCAAATGGCACGTTGCAGGTACTATCTTTTAGTTACTCCAGACAAGGTATTCTACATGCATTCTGTCGTTTTGGTACCTAACTTAAAAACACTTAAAACACACGTTTTTTTTAATGTTCTATTTCTCAGTAAAGTGCGTTTTCAATCCCTTTTAGAGTTTCTGTACGTACGAAGCTGAAAAACACTCAAAAGATATGTTTTTGGTAATATTTTTTTTTTCTTTTTCTATAGGGTGCTTTGCATGTACTTTGGCGTATTCATAATACATGTTTGTGATCATGTCGTTCATTTTCTTCATATAGGGTGCTTTATATGTATTTTGGCGTTTTGGTCCCTAACATGGGGAAAAGCATCCATAATACACGTTTTTCGTAATGATGTTCTGTTTCTTCATATAGGATGCTATTTACGTGTTTTAGCGTTTCGTTACATAAGAAGCTGAAAAACAGCGTTAATATCTTTTCTTTTCCTCATATCTGAAAATTTACATGCATTTTGGCGATTAGTTATCTAACAAGCTCAAAAACACTCAAACACAAGTTTTTGTTTAGTTTAGTTATTGTTTTGTTACGTAAGAAGCTCAAAACCACACAAAGGACACGATTTTGTTGAAGTTGTTTCATTTTCTTATATAGGGTATTTTCCATGTTTTTTTTTTTTTAGCGTTTTGGTGCCTAATACCCTAAAAAAAAAAAAAAACCTAAACGACACGTTTTTGGAAATGTCGTTTCGTTACTTCATATAGGCGCTCTGCATGCATTTTGGCGTTTTACTACTTATTACGCTGATAACTCAAAATACACATTATTGGTATTTTTTTTCTCTCCACAAACAGTGTTTTCCATGCGTTTTACCGTTTTAGTAGGTAAGCTGAAAAACACTCAACACATTTTTTTTAATATATATATATATATATATATATATATATATATATATATATATATATATATATATATATATATATATATATATATATATATATATATATATATATATATATATATATATATATATATATATATATATATATATATATATATATATATATATATATATATATATATATATATATATATATATATATATATATATATTTTTTTTTTTTTTTTTTCACATACAGGGTGCTTTGCATGCACTTTGGTGATTTAGCACCTAAGAAGCTCAAAAACATATAAAATACGTTTTTGGTAATGTTGATGTGTTTCTATATTATAGTGTGTTATTGACGTTTTTTTAGCGTTTTTTTTTAACCTAAAAAGCTGAAAATACTCATAATACTCTTTAAATATCCTTTATTATCCAATACCGTGATATTTCCATTGAATTTCACGTTTTGGTTTCTAACAAGCTGGAAAACGCTCAAATCACACTTTTTTGTTTTTGTAATGTATCCCCATAAAACGTTTTTTCCACGCGGTTTAGCGTTTTGGTACATAAGAAGCTCAAAAACACTCAAAAAATATCTTTCTGGTAATGTCGCTCCGTGCTTTCCATGCATTTTGCAGTTTTGGTACATAAGAAGCTCAAAAACAATCAATAAACGTTTTATAGAATGTTTTTCTATTTCTCTATAAAGGAAGAAGCTGAAAAACACTAAAAATACATGTTTTTGGTTATATTGTTTGCTTTTCCAATATAGAGCGTTTTTGTATATAAGATTTTCAAAAACACTCAAAAAGAGTTTTTGGTAATCTCGTTCGGCTACTAAAATGGTGATTTCATTCATTTTGCAGTTTTGATAGCTAAGAAGCTCAACAACATTCAATATGGTCTTTTTTTTGCATTTTTTTTCGTTCTCTATGAAGGATTTTTTGTATGCACTTTTAGCGTTTTGGTAAATAACAAGTTCAAAACACTTATAATACACGTTTTAGATAATGTTCTGATTTCTCTATGTAGGGTGTTTCGTATGCATTTTGGCGTTTTGGCACTTAACATAGTTATAATGTTGTTTTGTTTCTCCATATAGATTCCTATTCATGTGTTTTAGCGTTTTGGTACATAAGAAGTTAAAAAAAAAAACGCTTATAATACACGTTTCTGTTAATATTGTTTCATTTAGACATATCAAATCATTCATTTTGGCATTTTAATACCTAAACCTAACAATCTGGAAAACACACAAATCATACGTTTTTGGTAATGTTGTTCATTTTCTCTCTAAAGGGTATTTAACACGTGTTTTAGCGTTTTGGTACGTAAGAAGCTTAAAAAAAAAAAAAAAACACACTCAAAATACACAATTTTGATTTTTTATAGTGAATGTTTTTCTTCCTTTTTACCGTTTGGTGCCTAATATCCTCAAAAAACACCCTTTCTGAGAATGTCGTGTTCTAACCCCGGATAGGGTGATTTGTATATATTTTGAAGGGTTGTTACATAATAAGCTGGAACTACTGAAAAGATGTTTTTGGTATTGTTGTTTGCTATTCAAATATAGGGTAATTTGCGTGCATTTTGGCGTTTTGGTACCTAACAATCTTAATAACACTCATAATACACCATTTTAGTATTTTTTTTTTTTTTGTCATATAGGGTGCTTGTCTGCATTTGACGTAACATGGTGAAAACACTCATAATACACGTTTTTTTGGTAATGTTCTATTTTTTTTCATATAGAGAGCGATTCACGTAATTTAGTGTTTTGGTATCAATAATGTTGAAAAACACTTATAACACACATTTCTGTTAATATCGTTTCGTTTCCCAGTAACGGATACTTTGGATGCATTTTGGCGTTTGTTACCTAAATAGCTCAAAAACACTCAAAACACACGTTTTTCTCAATATAGTTTTGTTTCACCTTAAAGGGTGTTTTACATATGTTTTAGCGTTTTGGTACGTAAGAAGCTTAAGATTTCTTAAAAGACACGTTGTTGATAATGTTGCTTTGTTTCCCTCTGCTTTCTAGCGTTTTCGTGCCTAATATGCTCAAATCACACAAATTACACGTTTTTGGTGATGTCGATTCGCTACCCAAATAGGGTACTTTGCATGCATTTTCACGTTTTGGTACCCAACAAGTTGGAAAACAATGAAAAGACAAATTATCTGTTACGTACTTGTTTCTCCATGAACAACGTTTTGTATGCGTTTCTGCGTTTTGGTACTAAGAAGCTGAAAAACGTTCAAAAGACACGTTTTTGTTATTGTTATTTGTTTTTGCCTTATTGGGAGTTTGCATGCACTTTAGCGTTTTGGTAAAAACACTTATAATACAGGTTTTTGTAATATCATTCTGTTTCTTCTTATAGGGTGCTTTATATGCATTTTAGCATTTTGTTTGTACCTAACATTGAGAAAAGCACTCATAATACAAGTTTTTGATGATGCTGTTCTGTTTCTCAATATAGTGATATTCACGTGTTTTTAGCGTTTTGGTACAGAAGAAGTTAAAAAAAACAATTATAACACACGTTTTTGTTAATATCGTTTCGTTTCCCCATATCGGGTGATTATCATGGACTTTGGTGTTTTGTTACCTTACAAGATCAAAAACAATGAAGAAACACATTTTTTGGTAATGTTGTTCTGTTTCTCTATAAACAGTGTTACACTGTTTTAGACTTTTGGTACGGAAGAAGCTTAAAAACACTCAAAAAGACGTGTTTTTGATAATGTTTTATTTTCCCATATAGAGTGTTTTCAATGTTTTTATAGTTTTTTTTTTTTTTTTTGTGGCTAATATGCTAAAAAAAACACAGAAATGACACATCTCTGGGAATGCCGTTTCATTAACTCAAATAGGATGCTTTGTATGTGTTTTATTATTTTGGTACCCAGCATGCTGGAAAAAAAACAACAACAACCCAAAACACGTTTTTGGCAACGTTGCTCTGTTTCTCCATAAAGAGCGTTTCGCATGTTTGAACTTTTGGTATGTTATGAGCTTAAAAAAAAAAAAAAAAACGCACGTTTTTGTATCCAAAATGCATATGAAGCAATCTGTATGAGTGCTTTGTATGCATTTTGGAGTTTTGGTACCTAAACACAAAGAAAAACACTCACAGTAGGTTTTTGGTAATGTTATTTTTTTTCTCCATATATACAAATATTCGCGCGTTTTAGCGTTTTGGTACATAAGAAGATAAACCCTCAAAATACACACGATGATAATGTTATTTTGTCTTCCCATGTAAAGTATTTTTCATGTGTTTTAGAGTTTTGGTGCTTAATATGCTCAAAAACATCCAAATGGCACGTTTTCTCTTAATGTCGTTCTAGTATCTAACCAGCTGGAAAATATTAAACACACACGTTTTCAGTAATGTTGTTAGGTTTCTTAATAAGAGATGTTTTGCACGCGTTGTTAAAAGACAAGTTTTTTTTTTTGCAATGTTGTTTGCTTTTCTCAAAAAAAATGCTTTGCATGCACATTATCGTTTTGGTAAATAACAAGCTCAAAAAAACACTCTTAATAGACTTTTCTGTTAATATCGTTTTATTTTAAAATATCGGGTAATTTGCATGCATTTTTGTGTTTTTGGTACCTTTTAAGCTCAAAAATACTCAAAACACCCGTTTTTGGTAATGTTCTGTTCCTCCATAAAGATTGTTTTGGAGCGTTTTAGCGATTTGGTAATAAGCTAAAAAAAACACGCAAAAGACACGTTTTTGATAAAGTTTTATTTTCCCATGTATAGTGTTTTCCATTCTTATCAGCATTTTGGTGTAAAAAAAAGAAAAAAACACCCAAATGACACGTTTCTGGTAAAATTATTTTATTACCCGAAATAGGATATTTTGCATGCATTTCGTCGTCTTTGTACCTAACAAGATGGAAAACGCTTAAAACACACAAGTTCGTAATGTTGTTCTACTTGCCCATGAATGGCGTTTTGCATGCATTTTAACGTTTCAGTACGTAAGCGGAAAAAAAAAAACAATCAAAAAGAATGTTCTTTACTTTTCCCATACAGCGTGCTTTGCATGCACTTAAGCGTTTTGGTACCTAACAAGCACAAAAACACTCATTATATTTTTTTTCTAATAAATTTGTTCTGTTTCTTCATATTGGCTACTTTGTATGCATTTTGGCGTTTTAGTACCTAACACAGGGAAAAACACTCATAATACACGTGTTTGGTAATGTTCTGTTTCTTCGATAGGGTGATTTGTATGCATTTTGGAGTTTTATTATCTAACATTGCGGAAAAAAAAATTGTAATACACGTTTTTCGTAACATTTTGTTTCTTTATATAGAGTGTTATTCATATATTTTTGAGTTTTGGACAAAATCTCATAATGCATTTCTCTGTTAATATCGTTTCGTTTCCTAATATCGGGTAATATGCATGCATTTTGGTGTTTTGCGATCTAAAAAAAGCTGAAAAACATTCAATATAAATGTTGTTTCTCCATAAAAAGTTATTTTCCACAATTTTGAGTGTTTTGGTACGCAAGAAACTAAAAAAAAAAATGTTTTTTTTTCAGCGATATGGTGCTTAATATACCTACCCCAAAATAACCCATATGACAATTTTCTGGTAATATCGTTCCGTTACTGCAACGAGGGTTCTTTGCATGTATTTTGGCATTTTGGTACTTATGAAGCTCAAAAACACTCAAAATACACGTTTTTGGCAATGTTGTCCTGTTTCTCCATTACACGTTATTTTGTATGCGTTTTAACGTGTTTGTACATAAGAAATAGAAAAAAAAATTTTTATTTTTTTTTTCCCATATCGGGTGCTTTGCTTGGACTTTCTCGTTTTAGTACCTAACAAGCTCCAAAATTTTCATAACACAAGATATTGGTAATATTGTTCTGTTTCTTCATTTAGGGTTCTTTGTATGCATTTTCTCGTTTTGGTACCTGACATGGGGAATATTGTTAATATCGTTTCGTTTCCCTATATAAGGTATTTTGCATGAATTTTGGCGTTTTATTACCTAATAAGCTCAAGAAAAAAGTCAAAACACACCTTTTTGCTAACGTTCTTCTGTTTCTTTAATAATGGGTGGTTTCGACGCATTTTAGAGTTTCGGTACGTAATAAGCTCAAAACACAAATTTTTTTTTTTTCATTAAGTTGTTTTGTTTTCCTATATAGAGTATTTTCCATATCTTTTTTTTTTCTAGCATTAGGTGCCTACTATGCTTAAAAGTAATAAAACAACATGTTTCCGGGAATGTCGTTTCGTTACCCGAAATAGGGTCCTTTACATATATTTTGAAAATTTTAAATATAATAAGCTGGAAAACACTCAAAGCACACGTTTTTGATAATGTTTTTCTGTTTCTCAATAAAGGGTGTTTTGTATGCATTTTAGCGTTTTGGTATGTGAGAAACTTCAAAACACTTAAAAGCAAGTTCTCGGTAAAAGTTGGTTTTATTCCCATGTAATGTGATTGCCCAGCTTTTTAGTGCTTTATTACTTATCACGATCAAAAACACTCAAAAAGACACTTTTCTGGTAATGTCAATTTTTTCCCACATAAAGCTAGTTTCGCATGCAATTTGGGGTTTTGGTAACTAAGAATATGAAAAGCACTCAAAATACACGCATTTGGAAAGGTTGTTCTGTTTCTCAATCAAGAGTGTTATTCATGAGTTTCAGCAAT
This sequence comes from Scylla paramamosain, assembly GCF_035594125.1. Taxonomy (NCBI): domain Eukaryota; kingdom Metazoa; phylum Arthropoda; class Malacostraca; order Decapoda; family Portunidae; genus Scylla; species Scylla paramamosain. Next base: position 9,735,090 of record NC_087185.1, read on the forward strand.
TTGATATCTAAGAAACTTCTCCATATACACGAGTTTTTGAGTGTTTTGCCTTGTGGTTCTTGTGAAACTATAAAACACTCATTATACGTTTCTCGTAATGTCCTTTTATTTCCCAATATAGAGTGCTTTCCATCCATTTTCGCGTTTTTTGTAGGTAACAAGCTCAAAAACACTCAAAATATACCCTTACGGTAATGTTATTCTATTTCTTCATATTGATTGGTTTGCATCCGTTTTAGCGTTTTTCTAAGTAAAACACTGAAAAAAACAAGTTCACAGTAATTTTGTTTTGGATTCCCATATAGAGATACTTCCATATTATTTATTGTTTTGGTGCCTAACATGCTGAAAAACACTCAAAAGACAGGTTTCTGGTAAAGTCGTTTAATTTCCCCATATAGGTGGCTTTGAATGCACTTTAGGGTTTGGTACATAACAGTCCGAAAAAAAGCTAAAATTAACTTTTTTCATGATGTTCTTTTTTCATATAATTTCCCTGAATTTTGCCAGAATTTTGCCACCTTCGTACCTATCAAAATTAATTTTAAAAAATCCTATTTTTTATTTATTTATTTTTCCTCTATAAAGAGTGTTATTTTTGGGTTTTAACTTTTTGGTAATTAAGGAACTTAAAAACACTCATAATACACGTTTCTCGTAGTGTCCTTTCCTTTCCTAAACATAGGGTTCTTTCCATGTATTTAAGCGTTTTTATAAGTAACATGATCAAAAACACTCAAAATACATATTTTTGGTAATGTTATTCTATTTCTTCATATTGGTTGGTTTGCATCCGTTTTAGCGTTTTTCTACGTAAAACACTAAAAGACACGTTTTCAGTAATTTTGTTTTGTATTCCCATATTGATTGATTTCCATATTATTTATCGTTTTGTTCCTTAACATGCTGGTAAAGTCGTTTAATTTTCAAATGTAGGTGGCTTTGCATGCACTTTAGGGTTTGGTACATAACAGTCCGAAAAAACGCTAAAATTAACTTTTTGGATAATGTTCTTTTATCACAAAATTGCCCTGAATTTTGCCAGAATTTTGGCATCTCGGTACCTATGAAGATGAATAAAAAAAAAAAAAATCCTATATTTTTTATTTATTTATTTATTTTTTCTAAATAAAGAGTGTTATTTGTGGGTTTTAGCTTTTTGGTACTTAAGGAACTTAAAAACACTCATAATACACGTTTCTCGTAAATCCGTTTTAGCGTTTTTCTACGTAAAACACTGAAAAGACACGTTTTCAGTAATTTTCTTTTACATTCCCATATAGACAGACTTCCATATTATTTATCGTTTTGGTGCCTAACATGCTGAAAAACACTTAAAAACAGTTTTCTTGGAAAGTCGTTTAATTTCCTCATATAGATGGCTTTGCATGCACTTTAGGGTTTGGTACATAACAGTCCGAAAAAAAAGCTAAAATTAACTTTTTCGATAATGTTCTTTTTTCCACATAATTTCACTTAATTTTTAACAGAATTTTGGCATCTCGGTACCTATGAAGATAAAAAAAAAAATGGTATTTTTTTTTATTTTACTTTTTTTTTGGGGGGGTTTCTTTACAAAGAGTGTTATTTGTGGGTTTTAGCTTTTTGGTACTTAAGGAACTTAAAAACACTCATAATACACGTTTCTCGTAAGGTACTTTCGTTTCCCAAAACATAGGGTTCTTTGCATGTATTTAAGCGTTTTTATAGGGAACATGATCAAAAACACTCAAAATACATGTTTTTGGTAATGTTTTTCTGTTTCTCCATAAAGGATGTTTTACATGCGTTTTAGCGTTTTGGTATGCAAGGAGCTCAAAAACACTTAAAGGCAAGTTCTTGGTAAAAGTTGGTTTTATTCACATGTAATGTGATTGGCCTTCTTTTTAGTGCTTTATTGCCTAACACGCTCAAAAACACTCAAAAGACATTTCTGGTAATGTCATTTTTTTCCACATAAAGCTAGTTTGATTTTTTTCCCCATATAAAGCTATTTTCGCATGAAATTTGGGGTTTTGGTAAACAAGAATGTGAAAAACACTCAAAATACACGCATTTGGTAAGGTTGTTCTGTTTCTCAATTAAGAGTGTTATTTAAGAGTTTTAGCGTTTTGGTATCTAAGAATCTCAAAAACTCTCATAATGCACGTTTCTCGTAATGTCCCTTTTTTTCCTCATATGGGGTGCTTTGCATGCATTTTGGCATTTTCTTTTCACGTAATAGCTGAAAAAAACACTGGAAATACACGATTTTGGTAATAAGAACATAAGAAATAAGTAAATCTGCAAGAAGGCATCAGGCCTACACGTGGCAGTACTTGTATGAAATATGCCTACCTATTTTCACCTATCATCCCCATCCATATATGTGTAATTTTTTCTTACAGTTCCCAAATGACTCAGCACTAACAACTTGATTAATACGTCCGTTCCAATCATCTATTACTCTATTTGAGAACCAATTCCTTCCTGTTTCCTTTTTGAACATCAAGTTTTCAGGCTTGAACCCGTTTTTCTTGTTCTATCATGGTTACAGATTCTAAGAATTTTCCTTATGTTCCCCTTGTTATAACCCATGTACCACTTAAAGACTTCTATCAGCTCCAACTCTTAACCTACGTCTCTCTAAAGAATGTAAATTTAACAGCTTGAATCTCGCTTTGTAAGGAATACTCCTCATCCCCTGTATCCTTTTAGTCATTCTCCTTTGTACTGATTCTAATAGACCTTTATGCTTCCTGTGATGTGGTGACCAGAATTGGACAGCGTAGTCTAGATGAAGTCTGACTAGCGCGAAATGTAACTTTAATATTACTTCAGGTGTTCTACTTTTAGCATTCCTGAAAATGAATCATAATACACTATTTGCTTTGTTTCTGGCCTCTTTGCATTGCTTTCTTAGACGGAGTTCAGAGCTAACTTTAAATCTCAAATCTTTTTATTACCCTGAACCTACCAGAACTTGGTTCTTCATTGTGTAACTTCTGTTTGGGTTTCTTCTACTTACGCTAAGTGCTTTGCATTTGTTGATATTAAAATGCATTTGCCATCTGTCTGTCCATTCGTTCATCCTATCCAAATCTGCCTGCAAGGCGATGGTATGCGATTCTGACCTAATTAATCTACATATTCTCGTGTCATACGCAAATTTACTAACAACACTGCTAATTCCACTATCCAAGCCATTGACATATAATACAAACAACATCAGCCCTAATGCTAATAATCCCTTTGTCATCCCAATAATTACTTGACCCCACTCGGATTTAGAGCCGTTTATTACAACACTCTGTCGCCTGCTGCTTAGCCATGACCTTATCCAATCTAAACACCTCATGTCTCTCGTGCTCCCTAACCTTTCTCAGTAGCCTCTGGTGGGGTACCTTGTCAAACGCTTTACTAAAGTCCTGATATAGGATGCCATAACTATCACCATTATCTTCCGCCTGGTAAACCTTACTGTATAAACTTACCAAGTTTGTCAGGTAAGACTCCCCCTTCGTGAAGCCATGCTGTAACTGATATATCAAGTTATATTTGTCTAAATGCTCTTAAATGTTCTTCGCTATTATTGACTCCATTATTTTACATTCAACAGAAGTTAAGCTGACAGGTTCATAATTAGACGTTATTTTTTTTTTCTCCTTTCTTAAAGGTAGGTACTATATTTGCCTGCCTCCACATTACCGATACCTCACATGACTAAAGTGATTTCCTAAGGACAGAAACTAACAATTTACTTATAACCTTTTTCCATTCCTTAAAAACTCTGGAATATATTTCATCTGGTCCTGGTGACTTGAACTTTTCAGCTTATCTATCTCCTGTTCCACTATCTCTTTAGTTATGGTAATATCTGTCAGCTTCTCATTTTCTTCTACTCTAAATATCTTGTCACTATTCGGCAAATCCTGCATGTTTTCCTGGGCAAAGACAGTTAAAAAATACTCGTTCACAATTTTACTAATCTCCTCCCAACAACTAAGCAGGTCCCATTCTGCTGTCTTTAAGGAACTATTGTTTCTCTATTCTTCGTCTTATATGCCTGATAAAATCCCTTGGGGTCCATCTTCGCTTGGCTGGCTACCTTTAATTCATAACTATTTTTAGCATTCCTTGTTAAACTCCTGACTTTTCTAATTCATTATATTATGGCCTTAAAACCACTTCCCCTGTCTTTAATCTCATATATACTTCTCTTTCGCCCTATGTAATGTTTTAACCTCAGTCATCCATTTAGGATCATTCTTCTGCGATCTTATTCTTCTGTAAGGGATATTCCCTAACTGTCCTGAATGTAATTTATCAACAAAATATTTTTTTCGCTTCTCTATAAAGGATGTTTTGCTTGAGTTTTAGCGTTTCTGTACATAAGAACCTTTAAAACACGTTTTTAGAAATGTTATTTTGTATTCCTTTATGGAGCACTTTCCATGCTTTTTCAGCGTTTTGGTGTCTAACACGTTGAAAAACAATCAAAAGACACGTTGATGATAATGTCGTTTTGTTTCCCGTTAAAGGGGGCTTCCAATGCATTTTGTCTTTTGGTACTTAACAATATGAAAAAAAAAGTTTAAGTTAAAGTTTTCGGTAGAGTTATTTTTCCATATAAAGTTCTAATCATGTGTTTTTGAGTTTTGGTACCTAAAAAGCTCAAAATCTCTCATAATACACTTTTCTCGTAATGTCTTTTCTTTTCTCCATGTAGGATGCTTTGCGTGTAATTTGGCACTTTTATACTTAACAAGCACAAAACAATCAAAATACAAGTTTTTGGTAATGTTAATTTGTTTCTCCGTAAAGGTTGTTTTGCATGCTTTTCAGCGATTGCGAATGTAAGAAGGTGAAAAACACTTTAAAGATACTTTCTTGGTAATGTTATTTTATATTGCCAAATAGGGTGCTTTCAATGCTTTTTAGCATTTTGATTCCTAACACTCAAGTAAACACTCAAAAGACACGTTTCCTGTAATATCGTTTTGCTTCTTCATATAGGAATCTGCATGCATTATGATGTTTTGCTACATAATGTGAAAAACGCTCAAAATAAAGATTTTAGGTAATGTTGTTCTTTTTTTCTCTATATAGGGTGCTATTCATCCTTTTTAGCGTTTTGGTACTTAGGAAGCTTACTTAGGAAGCTCAAAAACACAAATAAAACTTGTTTCTCCAAATGTCTTTCCATTTCCCCTTATAAGATGCTTCGTATGTATTTTGACGTTTTGGTACATAAAAAGGAAAAAAAAAAAAAACACTCAAAAACTCGTTTTTGGTGATGTTCTGTTTCTCTATTAAGAGATATAGAATATATTTAATTTTCATTCAGGTGGTTTAGTGTTTGGTACCTAAGAGACTCAAAACTCTGATAATGCATGTTTCTCGTAATGTCCTATCGTTTCCTCATACAGGGTGCTTTACATGCATTTTTAAGATGATTTACGTAACAGACTCAAAAAGACTCAAAATACACTTTTTTGGTAAGTTTTTTTTTTCTATTTGGTAAGATTATTCGTGTTTGTTGCACGTGTTTTAGCGTTTTTGAACGTAAAAAGTTTAAAACACTTAAAAGACATGCTTATTATTTTGCATTTCTATATAAAGTGCTTTCCATGCTATTTAGCGTTTTCGTGCCTAACACGCTGAAAAACACATAAAAAACACATTTCTTTCTTGTTGAAATTTCTCGTATAGCGAGCAAGCATTATGGTGTTTTGTTACCTGACAATGTGAAAAACATTCAAATTACACGATTTTGGTAATGTTTTTTCTTTTTCCATTTTTGCGTTTTGGTACCTGAGAAGCTAAAAAAAAAAAAAAAACTCATAATACACGTTTTTTGTCATGTCCTTTCGTTTCCTCATATAGGCTGTTTTTGGTGCTTTGGTACCTAACAGGGTGTTTGCATGTATTTTGACATTTTAGTTCGTAAGAACCTAAAAATACACTCTAAAGACACGTTTTAGTAAAGGTGTTTTGTATTCCTCTATGGGGTGATTTCGTTGCTTTTTACTGATTTGGTGCCTAACACGCTCAAAAAATAACAAAAGACAAGTTTCTAGTGATTTCGTTTCGTTTCTTTATATAGGTTGCTTTACATGCATGTTGGCGTTTTGGTAATTATCAATGTAAAAAATACCCGTTTTTGGTAAGTTTGTTCTTTTTCTTCAGAGCACTATTGAAGTACTAATTTGATACTTAAGAAAGTAATAAAGAAAAAAAAACACATAACAAACGTTTCTCTTAATGTCCTTTTTGTTTGATGACAGGCGATTTTGTACATAATAAACAAAAAAAAAAAAAACACAAAATACACGTTTTTGGTTAATGTATTGTTTCTCTATATATGGTATTTTCATACGTTTATAAAGTCGTTTCATATATGTATATATGGGTCTTTGCATGAATTTTGGCTTTTTGGTAACTAACAATGTCATAACACTCAAAATGCACGTTTTTTTTTTTTTCCAGTATTGTTCTGTTTCTCCATATAGAGTGTTTTTCATGCGTTCTACCCTTTTGATACTAAGAAAATCAAAAACACTCATAATACACGTTTCTCGTAATGTCTTAATTTTTCCCATATAGGGTATTTCCGATTCATTTAGGCGTTTTTTTACGTAAAAATCTTACAAAAGACTCAAAATACTTGTTTTGTATGTATTTTAGCGTTTTCGTATGTAAGGAGCTTAAAAACACTTAAAGGCAAGTTATTGGTAAAAGTTGGTTATATTCCCATGTAATATGATTGCCCTGCTTTTTAGTGCTTTATTGCCTAACACGCTCAAAAAAACTCAAAAGACACTTTTCTGGTAATATATTTTTTTTCACACATAAAGCTAGTTTTGCATGCAATTTGGGGTTTTGGTAAGTAAGAATGTTAAAAAGATTCAAAATACACCCATTTCGTAAGGTTGTTCAGTTTCTCAATTAAGTGTGATATTCAAGAATTTCAGCATTTTGGTATCTAAGAAACATCTCCATATACACGAGTTTTTGCGTGTTTTGCTTTGTGGTTCTTGTGAAACTATAAAACACTCATTATACACGTTTCTCGTAAAGTCCTTTTTTTCCAATATAGAGTGCTTTGCAAATATTTTCGCGTTTTCTATAGGTAACAAGCTCAAAAACACTCAAAATATAACTTTTTAGTAATATTATTCTATTTTTTCATATTGGTTGGTTTCCATCCGTTTTAATTTTTTTCTAAGTAAAACACTAAAAGACACTTTCTCAGTAATTTTGTTTTGGATTCCCATATAGAGTGACTTCCATATTATTTATCGTTTTGGTGCCTAACTTGCTGAAAAACACTCAAAAGACAGGTATCTGGTAAAGTCGTTTAATTTCCTCATGTAGGTGGCTTTGCATACACTTTAGGGTTTGGTACATAACAGTCCGAAAAAAAAAAGCTAAAATTAACTTTTTTCATTATATGTTTTTTCACATAATTTCCCTGAATTTTGCCCGAATTTTGGCATCTCGGTACCTATGAAGATAAATAAAAAAAAAATCCTAGTTTTTATTTATTTATTTTTCTCTATAAAGAGTGTTATTTGTGAGTGTTAACTCTTTTCGTTCTTATGGAACTTAAAAACACTCATAATACACGTTTCTCGTAATGTCCTTTCGTTTCCCAAACATAGGGTTCTTTGCATGTATTTAAGCGTTTTTATACGTAACAGATCAAAAACACTGAAAATTCATGTATTTCGTAATGTTATTTTGTTTCTCCATACAGGATGTTTTGCATGCATTTTAGCGTTTTGGTATGTAAGGAGCTGAAAAACACTTAAAGACAAGTTCTTGGTAAATGTTGGTTTTATTCCCATGTAATGTCATTGCCCTGCTTTTTTGTGCTTTATTGCCTAAAACGCTGAAAAACACTCAAAAGACACTTTTTTTCTGGTAATGTCATTTATTTCCCACATAAAGCTAGTTTCGCATGTAATGTCGGGTTTTGGTAACTGAGAATGTGAAAAACACTCAAAATACACGCATTTAGTTAGGTTGTTCTGTTTCTCAATTATTCATGAATTTCAGGATTTTGGTATCTAAAAAACATCTCCATATACACGAGTTTTTGCTTGTTTTGCCTTGTGGTTCTTGTGAAACTATAAAACACTCATTATAAATGTTTCTCGTAATGTCCTTTTGTTTCCCAATATAGAGAGATTTGCATCCATTTTCGCTCAAAAACACAAAAAATACCTTTTTTTGTAATATTATTCTATTGCATGATATGGGTTGATTTCCATTCGTTTTAGCGTTTTTCTACGTAAAACACTAAAAAGACACGTTTTCAGTAATTTTGTTTTAAATTCCCATACAGAGTGACTTCCATATTATTTATTGTTTTGGTGCCTAACATATTGAAAAACAGGCAAAAGACGGGTTTCAAGTAAAGTCGTTTAATTTCCCCATATAGGTGGCTCTACATGCACTTTAAGGTTTGGTACATAACAGTCTGAAAAAAAGCTAAAATTAACTTTTTGATATTCTTTTTTCACATAATTTCCCTGAATTTTGCCAGAATTTTGGCATCTCGGTACCTATGAAGATCAATAACAAAAAAAAAAAACCGCTATTTTTTTATTTATTTATTTATTTTTTCTCTATAAAGAGTGTTATTTCTGGGTTTAAGCTTTATGGTACTTAAAGAACGTAAAAACACTCATAATACTCGTTTCTCGTAATGTCCTTTTGTTTCCTAAAGATAAGGTTCTTTGCATGTATTTAAGCGTTTTTATAGGTAACATGATCAAAAACACTCAAAATATACCTTTTTGGTAATGTTATTCTATTTCTTGATATTGGTTGGTTTCCATCCGTTTTAGCGTAAAACACTGAAAAGACACGTTTTCAGTAATTTTGTTTTGGATTTCCATATAGGGTGACTTCCATGTTATTTATCGTTTTGGTGCCTAACATGCTGAAAAACACTCAAAAGACAGGTTTCTTGAAAAGTCGTTTAATTTCCCCATATAGGTGGCTTTGCATACACTTTAGGGTTTGGTATATAGTCCAAAAAAAAGCTAAAATTAACCTTTTCCATAATATTCTTTTTTCACGTAATTTTCCTGAATTTTGCCAGAATTTTGGCATCTCGGTACCTATGAAGATCAATAAAAAAAAATGCTATTTTTTTATTTATTTATTTATTTTTTCTCTATAAAGACTGTTATTTGTGGGTTTTAGCTTTTTGGTACTTAAGGAACTTATAAACACTCATAATACACATTCCTCGTAATGTTCTTTCATTCCCAAACATAGGATTCTTTGCATGTATTTAAGCGTTTCTATTGGTAACAAGCTCAAAAACACTCAAAATACATGTTTTTTGATAATGTTATTCTGTTTTTCCATAAAGGGTGTTTTGCATGGGTTTTAGCATTTTGGTATGTAAGGAGCTCAAAAAAACTTAAAAACAAGTTCCTGGTAAAAGTTGGTTATATTTCCATGTAATGTGATTGCCCTGCTTTTTAGTGCTTTATTGCCTAACACGCTGAAAAACACTAAAAAGACACTTTACTAGTAATTTCATTTTTTTTTCCACAGTTTCGCATGTAATTTAGGGTTGGACCACTAAGAATGTGAAAAAAAACACTCAAAATACACTCATTTCCTAAGATTGTTCTGTTTCTCAATTAAGAGTATTATTCATGAGTTTCAGCATTTTGGTATCTAAGAAACTTTTCGATATATAAGAGTTTTTGCGTTTTTTGCCTCATTGTTCTTAAAAACTATTAAAACATTCATTATACAATTTTCTTTTAATATCCTTTTGTTTCCCAATATAGACTGCTTTGCATTCATTTTTGCGTTTTTTGTAGATAACAAGCTCAAAAACACTCAACTTTTTTGTAATGCAAACCAACCAATATGAAGAAATAGAATACTATTTCTTCATATTGGTTGGTTTGCATCCGTTTTAGCGTTCTACGCTAAAACTGAAAAGACACGTTTTCATTTATATTGTTGAAATTGCTGAAAACACCCAAAGACACGTTTCTTGTAAAGTCGTGTAATTTCCCCATATAGGTGGCTTTGCATACACTTCCGGGTTTCGTACATAACTCCGGAAAAAGCTAAAATTATTTTTTTTGTTTTTTTTTTCCACATAATTTCCCTGAATTTTCTTAGAATTTTGGCATCTCGGTACCTATGAAGATGAATAACAAAAAATAAATTAATTAAAATTTTTTTTTCTCTATAAAGAGTGTTATTTGTGGGTTTTAGATTTTTGGTACTTAAGAAACTTAAAAATACTCATAATACACGATATTCGTAATGTCCTTTCGTTTCACAAACATAGCGCTCTTTGAATGTATTTAAGCGATTTTATAGGTAACATGATCAAAAACACTCAAAATACATGTTTTTGGGAATGTTATTCTGTTTCTCCATAAGGGTTGTTTTGCATGCGTTTAGCGTTTTGGTATGTAAGGAGTTAAAAAACACTTAAAGGCAAGTTCTTCGTAAAATTTGGTTTTATTTAAATGTAATGTGATTGTTCTGCTTTTTAGTGTTTTTTTTTGCATGTAACGCTCAAAAACACTTAAAAGACACTTTTCTGGTAAAGTCATTTTTTTCCCACATAAAGCTAGTTTCGCATGTAATTTGGGATTTTCGTAACTAAGAATGTAAAAAACACTCAAAATACACACATTTGGTAAGGTAGTTCTGTTTTTCAATTAAAAGTGTTATTCATGAGTTTTAGCGTTTTGGTATGTAAGAAACTTCTCTACATACACGAGTTTTTGCGTTTTTTTGCCTTATGGTTCATGTGAAACTATAAAACACTCATTATACACGTTTCTCGTAATGTCCTTTTGCTTCCCAATATAGAGTGCTTTCCATCCATTTGCGCGTTTTTTTTTTTAGTAAAAAAGCTCAAAAACACTTTTTGGAAATGTTATTCTGTTTCTTCATATTTGTTGGGTTGCATCCGTTTTAGCGTTTTTCTACGTAAAACACTGAAAAGACACGTTTTCAGTAATCTTGTTTTGGATTCACATATTGACTGACTTCCATATTATTTATCGTTTTAATGCCTAACATGCTGAAAAACACTGAAAAGACAGGTTTCTGGTAAAGTCGTTTAACTTCCTAATATAGGTGGCATGCACTTTAGAGTTTGGTACATAAAAATCCGAAAAAGAGCTATAATTAACTTTTTTGATAATGTTCTTTTTTCCACATAAATTCCCTGAATTTTGGGAAAATTTTGGCATCTTGGTACCTATGAAAATCAATTTATAAAAAAATGCTATTTTTTTATTTATTTATTTTTATTCTTTATAAAGAGTGTTATTTGTGGGTTTTAACGTTTTGGTACTTAAGGAACTTAAAAACCCTCCTAATACAAGTTTCTCGTAATGTCCTTTCGTTTCGCAAACATAGGGTTCTTTGCATGTATTTAAGCGTTCTTATAGGTAAGATGATCAAAAACACTTAAAACACATGTTTTTCGTAATGTTATTCTGCTTCTCCATAAAGGAGTTTTTTGCATGCGTTTTAGCGTTTTGGTATGTAAGGAGGTCAAAAACACTTCAAGGCAAGTTCTTGGTAAAAGTTGGTTTTATTCCCATGTGATGTGATTGCCCTGTTTTTTTTTGTGATTTATTGCCTAACACGCTCAAAAACACTCAAAAGACACTTCTGGTAATGTTATTTTTTTTTCAAACATAGTGCTATTTGGGGTTTTGCTAAGAATGTGAAAAACACTCAAAATACACGCATTTGGTAAAGTTGTTCTGTTTCTCAATTAATATATTTATTCATGAGTTTCAGCATTTTGGTATCGAAGAAACTTCTTTATATACACGAGTTTTTACGTTTTTTGCCTTGTGGTTCTTGTGAACCACAAGTTCTTTTCCTCAAAAATAATAAGACACTCATTATACATGTTTCTCTTAATGTCCTTTTGTTTCCCAATAGGGAGTCCTTTGCATCCATTTTCGAGTTTTTTGTAGGTAACAAGCTCAAAAACACTCAAAATGTACCTTTTTGGTAATGTTATTTTATTTCTTCATATTGGTTGGTTTGCATCCGTTTTAGCGTTTTTCTACGTAAAACACCCGAAAGACACGTTTTCAGTAATTTTGTTTTAGATTCCCATATATATATATATATATATATATATATATATATATATATATATATATATATATATATATATATATATATATATATATATATATATATATATATATATATATATATATATATATATATATATATATATATATATATATATATATATATATTATTTACCGTTATGGTGCCTAACAAGCTGAAAAACACTCATAAGACAGTTTTCTGGCAAAGACGTTTAATTTCCCCATATAGCTGGCTTTGCATGCACTTTAGGGTTTGGTACGTAACAGTACGAAAAAAAAAGCTAAAATTAACTTTTTTTGATAATTGACTCATAATTTCCTGAATTTTGCCCAAATTTTGGCATCTCGGTACCTGTGAAGATGAAAAAGAAAGAAAAAAATATCGTATTTTTTTATTTATTTATTTTTTCTCAATAAAGAGTGTTATTTGTGGCTTTTAGCTTTTTGGTAAATAACGATCTTAAAAATACTCATAATACACGTTTCTCGTATTTTCCTTTCGTTTACCAAAAATAGGGTTCTTTGCATGTGTTTAAGCGTTTTTATTGGTAACATGATCAAAAACACTCAAAATGTATGTTTTTGGTAATGTTATTCTCTTTGTCCATAAAGTGTGTTTTGCATGCGTTTTAGCGTTTTGGTATATAAGAAGCTCAAAACACTTAAAGGCAAGTTCTTGGTAAAAATTGATTTTATTACCATGTAAAGTGATTCCCTGCTTTTTAGTCCTTTACTGCCTATTACGCTCAAAAAACACTCAAAAGACAATTTTCTGAAAATGTCATTTTTTTCCCACATAAAGCTGGTTTCGCATGCAATTTGGGATTTTGGTAACTAAGAATGTGAAAAGCACTCAAAATTTAGTAAAGCATTTAAAGAATTTAGTAAAGTTGTTCTGTTTCTCAATTAAGAGTGTTATTTCCGAGTTTCAGCATTTTGGTATCTAGGAAACTTCTCCATATACAGGAGTTTTTGCGTTTTTTGCCTTCTGGTTCTTTTGAACTATAAAACATTCATTATACACTTTTCTCGCAATGTCCCTTTGTTTCCCAATATAGAGTGCTTTGTATCAATTTTCGAGTTTTTTTGTAGTTAACAAGCTCAAAAACACTCAAAATATACCTTTTTGGTAATGTTTGTCTACTTCTTGATATTGGTTGGTTTACATCCGTTTTAGCGTTTTTCTACGTAAAACACTGAGAAGACACGTTTTCAGTAATTTTGTTTTGGTTTGCCATATAGAGTGAGTTCCTTGTTATTTATCGCTTTGGTGCCTAACATGTTGAAAAACACTCAAAACACAGATTTCTGGTAAGGTCGTTTAATTTCCTCATATGGGAGGCTTTGCATGCACTTTAGTGTTTGTCACATAACAGTCCGAAAAAATGCTAATATCAACTTTTTTGATGATATTCTCTTATCATATAATTGCCCTAATTTTTCCCAGAATTTTGGCATCTCGGTACCTATGAAGGTGAATAACAAAAAAAAAAAAAAAAAAAAGAAAATCCTTTTATTTTTTTTTATTTTTTTTTCTAAATAACGAGTGTTATTTGTGGGTTTTAGCTTTTTGGTTGTTAAGGAACTTAAAAACACTCATAATACACGTTTCTCGTAATGTCCTTACGTTTCCCAAAAATAACATTATGAAAACACTCAAAATACATGTTTTTGGTAATGTTATTCTGTTTTTCCATAAAGTTTGTTTTCCATGCGTTTAAGCGGTTTGGTATGTAAGAAGTTCAAAAACACATATTGGCAAGTTCTTGGTAAAAGTTGGTTTTATTCCCATGTAATGTGATTGCCCTGCTTTTTAGTACTTCATTGCCTAACACGCTCAAAAACAATTAAAATACACTTCTGGTAATGTCATTTTTTTCCCTCATAAAGCTAGTTTCGCATGCTATTTTGGGTATTGCTAAGTAGGAATATGAAAAATACTCAAAATACACACATTTGCTAAGGTTGTTCTGTTTCTCAATTAAGATTGTTATTCATGAGTTTCAGCATTTTGGTATCTAAGAAACTTCTTTATATACAAGAGTTTTTGCGTTTTTCTACGTAAAACACTGAGAAGATACATTTTCAGTAACTTTGTTTTGGATTCCCATATAGAGTGAGTTCCTTATTTTATATCATTTTGGTGCCTAACATGCTGAAAAACACTCAAAATAAAGATTTCTGGTAAGGTCGTTTAATTTCCTCATATAGGAGGCTTTGCATGCACTTTAGGGTTTGGTACATAACAGTCCGGAAAAAAAGCTAAAATTAACTTTTTTGATTATATTTTTTTGTTCATATAATTTTCCTAAATTTTCCCAGAATTTTGGCATCTCGGCACCTAGGAAGATGAAAAAAAAAATCCTATTTTTTTTTCTAAATATAGAGTGTTATTTGTGGGTTTTAGCTTTTTGGTACTTAAGGAACTTAAAAATAACACTCATAATACACGTTTCTCGTAATGTCCTTTTGTTTCCCAAATATAATGTTCTTTGCATGTATTTAAGCGTTTTTATAGATAACATGATAAAAAAACCCAATTACATGTTTTTGGTAATGTTATTCTGTTTCTCCATAAAGTTTGTTTGGCATGCGTTTTAGCGGTTTGGTATATAAGGAGCTCAAAAACATTTAAAGGCAAGTTCTTGGTTAAAAATGGTTTTATTCCAATGAAAAGTGATTGCCCTGCTTTTTAGTGCTTTATTGCCTATCACGCTCAAAAACACTCAAAAGATATTTTTCTGGAAATGTCATGTTTTCCCATATGAATCTGGTTTCGCATGAAATTTAGATTTTTGGTAACTAAGAATATGAAAAACACTCAAAATACACGAATTTGGTAAGGTTGTTCTGTTTCTCAATTAAGAGTGTTATTCATGAGTTTTAGCATTTTGGTATCTAGGAAATTTCTCCATATACTCGAGTTTTTGCGATTTTTGCCTTGTTATTCTTTTGAACTATAATACACTCATTATACACTTTTCTCGCAATGTCCCTTTGTTTCCCAATATAGAGTGTTTTGTATCAATTTTAGCGTTTTTTTTTTTCTAGGTAACAAGCTCAGAAACACTCATAATATACCTTTTTGGTAGTGTTTTTTTTGTATTTCTTGATATTGGTTTGCATCCATTTTAGCGTTTTTCTACGTAAAACACTAGGAAGAGACGTTTTTAGTAATTTTGCTTTTTGATTCCCATATAAAGTGAGTTCCTTATTATTTATCATTTTATTCCCTAATATGCTGAAAAACACTCAAAAGACAGATTTCTGGTAAGGTCGTTTAATTTCCTTATATAGGAGGCTTTGCATGCAGTTTAGGGTTTGGTACATAACAGTCCGAAAAAAAAGGTAAAATCAATTTTTTTGATAATATTCTCTTATCATATAATTGCCTTTAATTTTCCCAGAATTTTGCCATTTCGGTACCTATAAAGATGAATAAAAAAAAAATTCGTATTTTTTATTTTTTTATTTATTTTTTTTCTAAATAAAGAGTGGGTTTTTGGTTTTTGATACTTAACAAACTTAAAAACACTCATAATATACGTTTCTCGTAATATCCTTTTATTTCCCAAACATAAGGTTCTTTGCATGTATTTAAGCGTTTTTATAGAAAACATGATCAAAAACACTCAAAATACGTGTTTTTGGTAATTTTATTCTGTTTCTCCATAAAGTTTGTTTTGCATGCGTTTTAGCGGTTTAGTATACAAGGAGCTCAAAAACACTTAAAGGCAAGTTCTTGATAAAAATTGGTTTTATTCAAATGTAATGTGATTGCCCTGCTTTTTGGTGCTTTATTGCCTTTCAGGCTCAAAAACACTCAAAAGACATTTTTCTGGTAATGTCATTTTTTTTTTCACATAAAGCTGGTTTCGCATGCAATTTGAGGTTTTGGTAACTAAGAATGTGAAAAGCTCTTAAAATACACGCATTTAGTAAGGTTGTTCTGTTTCTCAATTAGGAATGTTATTCATGAGTTTCAGCATTTTGGTATCTAGAAAACTTCTCCATATCCACAAGTTTTTGCATTTTTTGCCTTTTGGTTCTTTTGAACTATAAAACACTTATTATATACTTTTCTTGCAATGTCCTTTTATTTCCTAATATAGAGTGCTTTGCATGAATTTTCGCGTTTTTTGTAGGTAACAAGCTCAAAAACACTCTAAATATACCTTTTTGGTAATGTTTTTCTATTTTATTTTATATTGGTTTGCATCCGTTTTAGCGTTTTTCTACGTAAAACACTGAGAAGACACGTTTTCAGTAATTTTGTTTTTGGATTCCGATATAGAGTGAGTTCCTTATTTATTTATAGTTTTGGTGCCTAACATTCTGAAAAACACTCAAAAGACAGATTTCTTTTAAGGTCGTTTAATTTCCTCATATAGGAGGCTTTCCATGCACTTTAGGGTTTGCTATATAACAGTCCGAAAAAAAAGCTAAAATTAACTTTTTTGATAATTTTCTTTTATCATATAATAGCCCGGAATTTTCCCAGAATTTTGGCATCTCAGCACCTATGACGATGAATAACAAAAAAAAAAAAATCCTTTTTTTTATTTTATATTTATTCATTTTTCTAAATAAAGAGTGTTATTTGTGGGTTTCGCTTTTTGGTACTTAAGGAACTAAAAAACACTCATAATACATATTTCTCGTAATGACCTTTCGTTTCCCAAACATAAGGTTCTTTGCATGTATTTAAGCGTTTTTATAGATAACATGATCAAAAACACTCAAAATACATGTTTTTGGTAATGTTATTCTGTTTGTCCATAAAAGGTGTTTTGCATGCATTTTAGCGTTTTTGTATGTAATGAGCTCAAAAACACCTAAAGGCAAGTTCTTGGTAAAAGTTGGTTTTATTCCCATGTAATGTGATTGCCCTGCTTTTTTAGTGGTTTATTGCCTAACACGCTCAAAAACACTTGAAAGACATTTTCGGGTAATATTATTTTTTTCCCACATAAAGCTAGTTTCGCATGGAATTTGGGGTTTTGGTAGCTAAGAATGTGAAAAACACTCAAAATACAGGCATTTAGTAAGGTTGTTCTGTTTCTTAATTAAAAGTGTTATTCATGAGTTTCAGCATTTTGGTATGTAAGAAACTTCTTTATGTACACGAGTTTTTGAGTTTTTTGCCTTGTGGTTCTTGTGAAAGTATAAAACACTCATTATACACGTTTCTCGTAATGTCCTTTTCTTTCCTAATATAGAGTGCGTTTTATCCATTTTCGCATTTTTTTGTAGGTAACAAGCTCAAAAACACATCAAAATATATCTTTTTGGTAATGTTATACTATTTATTCATATTGGTTGGTTTGCATCCGTTTTAACGTTTTTCTACGTAAATCACTGAAAAGACACGTTTTTAGTAATATTATTGAAATTGCTGAAAAAAACACGCAAAATACAGGTTTCTTGTAAAGTCGAGTAATTTCTCCATATAGGTGGCTTTGCATGCACTTCAGGTTTTGGTACATAACTCCGGAAAAAAGCTAAAATTATTTTTTTATAATGATTTTTTTTTTTTACAAAATTTCCCTGAATTTTTCCAGAATTTTGGTATCTCGTTACCTATGAAGATGAATAAAAAAAAATATATATTTTTTCTCTTTAAAGTGTTATTTGTGAGTATTAGCTTTTTGGTACTTAAGGAACTTAAAAACACTCATAATACACGGTTTTCGTAATGTCCTTTTCTTATACAAACATACGGTTCTTTACATGTATTTAAGCGTTTTTGTAGGTAACATGATCAAAAACACTCGAAATATTATTCTGTTTCTCCATAAAGGGTGTTTTACATGCTTTTTAGCGTTTTGGCATGTAAGGAGTTAAAAACACATAAAGGCAAGTTCTTCGTAAAAGTTGGTTTTATTCCCAAGTAATGTGATTGTTCTGCTTTTCAGTGCTTTGTTGCATATCACACTTAAAAACACTCAAAAGACATTTTTCTGGTAATGTCATTTTTTTGCCACATAAAGCTAGTTTCGCAAGTAATTTGGCAATTTCGTAACTAAGAATGTGAAAAACACTCAAAATACACAATTTGGTAGGGTAGTTCTGTTTCTCGATTAAAAGTGTTATTCATGCATTTCATCATTTTGGTATGTAAGAAACTTCTCTATATAAACGAGTTTTTGCGTTTATTGCCTTGTGGTTTTTGTGAAACTATAAAACACTCATTCTCATTTCTCGTAATGTTCTTTTGTTTCCCAATATAGAGTGCTTTCCATCCATTTTTTGCATTTTTTGTAGGTAACAAGCTTAAAAACACTCAAAATATATCTTTTTGGTAATGTTATTCTATTTCTTCATATTGGTTGGTTCGCATCCGTTTTAGCGTTTTTCTTCGTAAATCTCTGAAAAGACTCCTTTTCAGTAATATTGTTGAAATTGCTTCTGGTACAGGTTTCTTGTAAAGTCGTGTAATTTTCCCATATAGGTGGCTTTGCATGCAATTCAGGGTTTGGTACGTAACTCCGGGAAAAAGCTAAAATTATTATTTAAAAAAAAAATTTTTTTCTTTACCTAATTCCCCTGAATTTTGCTAGAATTTTAGCATATCGGTACCTATGAAGATGAATAACAAAAAAAAAAAAATTTATTCATTTATTTATTTATTTTTTTCTTTATAAAGAGTGTTATTTATGTGTTTTAGCTTTTTGGTACTTAAGGAACCTAAAAACTATCATAATACATAATTTTCGTAATATCCTTTCGTTTCACAAACATAGGGTTCTTTGCATGTATTTAAGCGTTTTTATAGGTAACATCATCAAAAACACTTTAAATTCATGTTTTTAGTAATGTTATTTTGTTTCTCCATAAAGGGTGTTTTGCATGCGTTTTAGCGTTTTCTTATGTAAGGAGTTAAAAACACTTAAAGGCATGTTTTTGGTAAAAGTTGGTTTTATTCCCATGTAATGTGATTGTTCTGCTTTTTAGTGCTTTGTTGCATATCACGCTCTAAAACACTCAAAAGACACTTTTCTGGTAATGTCATTTTTTCCCACATAAAACTAGTTTCGCTTGTAATTTCGGATTTTCGTAACTAAGAATGTGAAAAACACTGAAAATACTCACATTTGGTAAGATAGTTCTGTTTCTCAATTAAAAGTCTTATTCATGAGTTTCAGCATTTTGGAATATAAGCAACTACTTTATATACACGAGATTTGCGTTTTTTGCCTTCTGGTTCTCGTGAAACTATAAAACACTCATTATACTCGTTTCTCGTAATGTCCATTTCCTTCCCAATATAGAGTGCTTTCCATCTATTTTCGCATTTTTTGTAGGTAACAATTTAAAAAAAACACTCAAAATATACCTTTTTAGTAATGTTATTCTATTTCTTCATTTTGGTTGGTTTGCATCCGTTTTAGCGTTTTCTACGTAAAACACCGAAAAGACACGTTTCCAGTAATTTTGTTTTAAATTCCCATTTAGATAGACTTCCTTGGGTTTTATCGTGTTGGTTCCTAATATGCTAAAAAACACTCATAAGACAGTTTTCCGGTAAAGACGTTTAATTTCCCCATTGGACATGTTATGGACTGTTGCGTTGGACTGTTATGTACCAAACCCCTAAAGTGCATGCTTTGCATGCACTTTAGGGGTTTGGTACATAACAGTCCGAAAAAAAGCTAAATTTAACTTTTTTGATAATGTTCTTATTTCATATAATTTCCTGAACTTTGCCCGAATTTTAGCACCTCGTTACCTGTGAAGATGAATAAGAATGAAAAAAAAATATCGTATTTTTTTATTATTTTTTTTTCTCAATAAAGAGTGTAATTTGTGGCTTTTAGCTTTTTCGTACTTAATGAACTTAAAAACACTCATAATACACGTTTTTCGTAAAGTCCTTTCGTTTCCCAAAAAATAGGGTTCTTTGCATGTATTTAAACGTTTTTATTGGTAACATGATCAAAAACACTCAAATTACATGTTTTTTTTGTAATGTTATTCTGTTTCACCATAAAGTTTATTTTGCAAGCATTTTAGTGTTTTGGTATATAAGGAGCTCAAAAACACTTAAAGGCAAGTTCTTGTTAAAAATTGGTTTTATTCCAATGTAATGTGATTGCCCTGCTTTTTAGTGATTTATTGCCTAACACGCTCAAAAACACCCAAAAGACATTTTTCTGGTAATGTCATTTTTTTTCCCCACATAAAGCTGGTTTCGCATGCAATTTGGGGTTTTGGTAACTAAGAATGTGAAAAGCACTCAAAATACACGCATTTAGTAAAATTGTTCTGTTTCTCAATTAAGGGTGTTGTTCATGAGTTTCAGCATTTTGGTATCTACGAAACTTCTTCACATACACTAGATAATGCATTTTTTGCCTTGTGGTTCTTTTGAATTATAAAACACTCATTATACCACTTTTCTTGCAATGTCCTTTTCTTTCCCATTATATAGTGCTTTGCATCAATTTTCGTGTTTTTAATAAGTAACAAGCTCAAAAACACTCAAAATATACCTTTTTGGTAATATTTCTCTATTTCTTTATATTGGTTGGTTTGCATCCGTTTTAGCGTTTTTCTACGTAAAACACTGAGAAGACAAGTTTTCAGTAATTTTGTTTTGAATTCCCATATAGAGTGAGATCCTTATTATTTATCGTTTTGATGCCTAACATGCTGAACAACACTCAAAAGAGATTTCTGATAAGGTCGTTTAATTTCCTCATATAGAAGGCTTTGCATGCACTTTAGGGTTTGGTACATAAGTCCGAAAAAAAAGCTAAAATTAACTTTTTTGATAATATTCTTTTATCATATAATTACCCTGAATTTTCCCAGAATTTTGGCATCGCGGTACCTATGAGGATAAAAAAAAATAAAAAAAATCCTATTTTTTTATTTTTTATTTATTTATGTTTTTTTTCTCAATTAAAAGTTATTTGTGGGATTTAGCCTTTGGGTACTTAAGGAACTTAAAAACACTAATAATTCACGTTTCTCGTAATGTCCTTTCATTTCCCAAACATAAGGTTCTTTGCATATATTTAAGCGTTTTTATAGATAACATGAGCAAAAACACTCAAAATACATGTTTTTGTTAATGTTATTCTGTTTGTCCATAAAAGGTGTTTTCCATGCGTTTTAGCAGTTTTGTATATAAGGAGCTCAAAAACACTTAAAGGCAAGTTTTTGGTATAAATTGGTGTTATTCCAATGTAATATGATTGCCCTGCTTTTTAGTGCTTTATTGTCTATCACGCTCAAAAACACTTAAAAGACACTTTTCTGGTAATGTCATTTTTTTCTCACATAAAGGTGGTTTCGCATGCAATTTGGGGTTTTGGTAACTAAGAATGTGAAAAGCACTCAAAATACACGCATTTAGTAAGGTTGTTCTGTTTCTCAATTAAGATTGTTATTCATGAGTTTCAGTATTTTGGTACCTAGGAAATCTCTCCATATACACGAGTTTTTGCGTTTCTTGCTTTGTGTTTTTTTTTTTTTTTTTGAACTATAAAACACTCATTATACACTTTTCTTGTAATGTACTTTTGTTTCTCAACATAGAGTGCTTTGCATTAATTTTCGTGTTTTTTGTAGGTAAAAGGCTCAAAAACACTCAAAATATACCTTTTTGGTAACGTTTTTCTATTTCTTGATATTGCTTGGTTTCCATCCGTTTTAACGTTTTTCTACGTAAAACACTGAGAAGACACGTTTTCAGTAACTTTGTTTTGGATTCCCATATAGAGTGAGTTCCTTATTATTTATCGTTTTGGTGCCTAACATGCTAAAAAAACACTCAAAAATTAGATTTCTGGTAAGGTCATATAATTTTCTCATATTGGAGGCTTTGCATGCACTTTAGGGTTTAGTACATAACAGTCCGAAAAAAAAGCTGAAATTTACTTTTTTGATAATATTCTTTTATCACATAATTGCCCTGAATTTTCCCAGAATTTTGGCATCTCGGTACTTATGAAAATGAATAACCAAAAAAAAAAACTTTTATTTTTTTTTTTATTTTCTAAATAAAACTGTTATTTGTCGGTTTTAGCTTTTTGGTACTTGAGGAACTTAAAAAAAACACTCATAATACACGTTTCTCGTAATGTCCTTTTTGTTTCCCAAACATAATGTTCTTTGAATGTACTTAAGCGTTTTTATAGATAACATGTTAATGTCATTCTGTTTCTCTATAAAGTTTGTTTTGAATACGTTTTAGCGGTTTGGTATATAAGGGGTTAAAAAACACTTAAAGGCAAATTCTTCGTAAAAGTTTGTTTTATTCCCATGTAATGTGATCGTTCTGCTTTTTATTGCTTTGTTGCATATCACGCTGAAAAATTCTCAAAAGACGCTTTTCTGGTAATGTCATTTTTTTTTCCCGCATGAAGCTAGTTTCGCATGTAATTTGGCATTTTCGTAACTAAGAATGTGAAAAACACTCAAAATACACAATTTGGTAAGGTAGTTCTGTTTAACGATAAAAAGTTTTATTCGTGCATTTATTCATTTTGGTATGTAAGAAGTTTCTCTATATACACGAGTTTTTGCGTTTATTGCCTTGTGGTTCTTTTAAAACTATAAAACACTCATTATACACGTTTCTCGTAATGTCCTTTTGTTTCCTAATATAGAGTGCTTTACATCCATTTTTTGCATTTTTTGTAGGTAACAATTTCAAAAACACTCAAAATATATCTTTTTGGTAATGTTATTCTATTTCTTCATATTGGATGGTTTGTATCTGCTTTAGCGTTTTTCTACGTAAAACACTGAAAAGACACGTTTTCAGTAATTTTCTTTTGGATTCACATATTGACTGACTTCCATATTATTCATCGTTTTGGTGCCTAACATGCTGTAAAACACTGAAAAGACAGGTTTCTGGTTTCGTGTAACTTCCCTATATAGGTAGCTTTGCATGCACTTTAGGGTTTGGTACATAACAATCCGAAAAAAAAGCTATTATTAACTTTTATGATAATGTTTTTTTTTTCCACAGAAATTCCCTGAATTTTGGCAAATTTTTGGCATCTCGATACCTCTGAAGATGAATAACAAAAAAAAAAAAAAACATTTTTTAATTTTTTTCTTTATTTTTTTTTTCTAAAGCGTGTTATATGTGGGTTTTAGCTTTTTGGTACTGAAGGAACTAAAAAATCACTCATAATATACGTTTCTCGTAATGTTCTTTCGTTTCCCAAACATAAGGTTCTTTGCATGTATTTAAGCGTTTTTATAGATAACATGATCAAAAACACTCAAAATACATGTATTTGGTAATATTATTCTGTTTCTCCAAAAAATGTATTTTGCATGCGTTTTAGCGTTTTGGTATGTAAGCTCAAAAACAATTAAAGGCAAGTTCTTAGTAAAATTTGGTTTTATTCCCATGTAATGTGATTGCCCTAGCTTTTAGTGGTTTATTGCGTAACACGCTCAAAAACACTGAAAAGACATGCAAAGCCTCCCTTATGAGGAAATTAAAGGCCTTACCAGAAATCTGTCTTTTGAGTTTTTTTCAGCATGTTAGGCACCAAAACGATAAATAATAAGGAACTCACTCTATGTGGGAATCCAATAGAAAATTACTGAAAACTTGTCTTCTCAGTGTTTTACGTAGAAAAACGCTAAAACTGATACAAACCAACCAATATCAATAAGGAGAAAAGCATTACCAAAAAATGTATATTTAGAGTGTTTTTGAGCTTGTTACCTACAAAAAAACACGAAAATGGATACAAAGCACTCTATATTGGGAAACAAAGGGACATTGCAAGAAAAGTGTATAATTAATCTTTTATAGTTCAAAAAAACCACAAGGCAAAAAACGCAAAAATTCGTGTATATGCTGAAACTCATGAATAACACTTTTAACTGAGAAACAGAGCAACCTTACTAAATGCGTGTCAAAAACACTAAAAGGCAAGTTATTCGTAAAACTTGGTATTATTCCCATGTATTGTGATTGCCCTGCTTTTTAGTGGTTTATTGCCTAACACGCTCAAAAACACACAGACACTTTTCTGATAATGTCATTTTTTTTCCCACATAAAACTAGTTTCGCATGGAATTTGGGGTTTTGGTAACTAAGAATGTAAAAAAACACTCAAAATACACGCTCTTAGTAAGGTTGTTCTGTTTCTTGATTAAGAGTGTTATTCATGAATTTCAGTATTTTGGTATCTTAGAAACTTCTCCATACAGTCGAGTTTTTGCGTTTTTTGCCTTGTGATTCTGGTGAAACTATAAAACACTCATTATACACGTTTCTCGTTAAATCCTTTTTTTCCTTATATAGAGTGGTTTGCATCCATTTTCGCGTTTTTTTTATGTAACAAGCTCAAAAACACCCAAAATATATTTTTTTGGTAATGTTATTCTGTTTCTTCATATTGGTTGGTTTGCATCCGTTTTAGCGTTTTTCTACGTAAATCTTTTAAAAGACACGTTTCCAGTAATTTTGTTTTGGATATCCATAAAGAGTGACTTTCATATTATTTATCGTTTTGGTGCCTAACACGCTTTTTGGTTCCTTTTGCTTCCCAATATAGAGTGCTTTCCATCCATTTTCGCGTTTTTTGTAGGTAACAATTTCAAAAATACTCAAAATATACGTTTTTGGTAATGTTATTCTATTTCTTCATTTTGGTTGGTTTGCATCCATTTTAGCGTTTTCTTCGTAACACACCGAAAAGACACGTTTTCAGTAATTTTGTTTTGAATTCCCATATAGATTGAGTTCCTTGGGTTTTATTGTGTTTGTTCCTAACATGCTGAAAAACACTCATAAGACAGTTTTCTAGCAAAGACGTTTAATTTCCCCATATACGTGGCTTTGCATCCACTTTAGGGGTTTGGTACATAACAGTCCGAAAAAAAAGCTAAATTTAACTTTTTTGATAATGTTCTTATTTCATATAATTTCCTGAACTTTGCCCGAATTTTGGCACTTCGTTACCTGTGAAGATGAATAAGAATGAAAAAAAAATGTATTTTTTTATTCATTTATTTTTTTTTCCCCTCAATAAAGAGTGTAATTTGTGGCTTTTAGCTTTTTCGTACTTAATGAACTTAAAAACATTCATAATACACGTTTTCGTAATGCCCTTTCATTTGTAGGTAACAAGCTCAAAAACACTCAAAATATACCTTTTTAGTAACGTTTTTCTATTACTTGATATTGGTTGTTTTGCATCCGTTTTAGCGTTTTTCTATGTAAAACACTGAGAAGACACATTTTCAGTAACTTTGTTTTGGATCCATATATAGTGAGTTCCTTATTATATATCGTTTTGGTGTCTAACATGCTAAAAAACACTCAAAACACAGATTTCTGGTAAGGTCGTTTAATTTCCTCATATAGGAGGCTTTGCATGCACTTTAGGGTTTCGTACATAAGAGTCCGAAAAAAAAGCTGAAATTAACTTTTTGATAATATTCTTTTATCATATGATTGCCCTGATTTTTCCCAGAATTTTGGCATCTCGGTACCTATGAATATGAATAAAAAAAAAAAAAATTATTATTTTTTTTTTCTAAATAAAGAGTGTTATTTGTGGGTTTAAGCTCTTTGGTACTTAAGGAACTTAAAAAAAAAACACTCATAATACACGTTTCTCGTAATGTCCTTTTGTTTCCCAAACATAATGTTCTTTACATGTATTTAAGCGTTTTTATAGATAACATGATAAAAAACACTCAAAATACATGTTTTTGGTAATGTTATTCTGTTTCTCCATAAAGTTTGTTTTGCATGCGTTTTAGCGGTTTGGTATATAAGGAGCTCAAAAACACTTAAAGGCAAGGTTTTGGTATAAATTGGTGTTATTCAAATGTAATATGATTGCCCTTCTTTTTAGTGCTTTATTGCCTATCACGTTCAAAAACACTTAAAAGACATTTTTCTGGTAATGTCATTTTTTTCTCACATAAAGGTTGTTTCGCATGCAATTTGAGGTTTTGGTAAATAAGAATGTGAAAAGCACTCAAAATACACGCAATTAGTAAGGTTGTTCTGTTTCTCAATTAAGAATGTTATTCATGAGTTTCATCATTTTGGTATCTAGGAGCCATCTCCATATACACGAGCTGTTGTGTTTTTTGCCTTTTGGTTCTTTTGAACTATAAAAAAAACTCATTATACACTTTTCTTGCAAAATCCTTTTGTTTCCTAATATAGAGTGCTTTGCATCAATTTTCGCGTATTTTGTAGGTAACAAGCTCAAAACACTCTAAATATACCTTTTTGGTAATGTTTTCTATTTCTTGATATTGGGTGGTTTGCATCCGTTTTAGTGTGTTTCTACGTAAAACAGAAAAAAACACGTTTTCAGGAATTTTGTTTTGGATTTTCATATGGAGTGAGTTCCTTATTATTTATCATTTTGGTGCCTAACATGCTGGAAAACATTCAAAAAACAAATTTCTGGTAAGGTCGTTTAATTTCCTCATATAGGAGGCTTTGGATGCACTTTAGGGTTTGGTACATAAGAGTCCGAAAAAAAAAGCTAAAATTAACTTCTTTGATAATTTTCTTTTATCATATAATAGCTCTGAATTTTCGCAATATTTTAGCATATCGGTACCTATGAAGATAAATAAAAAAAAAATCCTATTTTTTTTAAATACTTACTTTTTTTTTCTAAATAAAGAGTGTTATTTTTGGGTTTTAGCTTTTTGGTACTTAAGGAACTTAAAAACACCTATAATACACATTTCTCGTTGTGTCCTTTCGTTTCACAAACATAAGGTTCTTTGCATGTATTTAAGCGTTTTTATAGATAACATGATCCAAAACACTCAAAATACATGTTTTTCCTAATATTATTCTGTTTCTTCATAAAATGTATTTTGCATGCGTTTTAGCGCTTTGGTATGTAAGGAGCTCAAAGACACTTAAAGGAAAGTTTTTGGTAAAATTTGGTTTTATTCCCATGTAATGTGATTGCCCTTCCTTTTAGTGCTTAATTGCGTAACACGCTCAAAAACACTCAAAAGACATGCAAGGCCTCGCATATGAGGAAATTAAAGACCTTACCAGAAATATGTATTTTGAGTGTTTTTTCAGCATGTTATGCACCAAAACGATAAATAATAAGGAACTCACTCTATGTGGGAATCCAAAAGAAAATTACTGAAAACGTGTCTTCTCAGTGTTTTACGTAGAAAAACGCTAAAACTGATGGAAACCAACCAATATCAAGAAGCAGAAAAACATTACCAAAAATGTATATTTTGAGTGTTTTTGTGCTTGTTACCTACAAAAAAACGCAAAAATCGATAGAAAGCACTCTATATTGGAAAACAAAGGGACATTGCGAGAAAAGTGTATAATGAATGTTTTATAGTAAAAAAAAAAACACAAGGGAAAAAACGCAAAAACTCGTGTATATGGAGAAGTTTCCTAGATACCAAAATGCAGAAACTCATGAATAACACTCTTAATTGAGAAACAGAAGAACCTTACTAAATGCGTGTCAAAAACACTAAAAGGCAAGTTCTTCGTAAAAGTTGGTTTTATTCCCATGTACTGTGATTGCCCTGCTTTTTAGTGCTTCATTGCCTAACACGCTCAAAAACACTCAAAGTCACTTTTCTGGTAATGTTATTATTCTATTTTTTCATATTGTTTGGTTTGCATCCGTTTTAGCATTTTTCTACGTAAATCTTTTAAAAGACACGTTTTCAGTAATTTTGTTTTGGATTTCCATATAGAGTGACTTTATCTATCGTTGGTATGATGCCTAACAGGCGGAAAAACACTCAAAAGACAGGTTTCTTGTAAAGTTGTTAAATTTTCCCAAATAGGTGGCTTTTGCCTACATTTTATAGTTTGATACATAACTTCGAAAAAAAGGTAAAATTAACTTTTTCGATAATTTTCTTTTTTCCATATAATTTCCCTGAATTTTGGCAGTATTTTGGCATCTTGGTACCTATGAACATCAATAACAAAAAAATGAAAATGCCATTTTTTTATTTATTTATTTATTTTTCTCTATAAAGAGTGTTATTTGTAGGTTTTGGTACTTAAGGAACTTAAAAACATTCATAATACACATTTCTCGTAATGTCCTTTCGTTTCCCAAATATAGGGATCTTTGCATGTATTTAAGCGTTTTTATAGGTAACATGATAAAAACTCTCAAAAACACTTGTTTTTGGTAATGTTATCCTGCTTCTCCATAAAGGAGTGTTTTGCATGCGTTTTAGAGATTTGGTATTTAAGGAGCTGAAAAACACTTCAAGGCAAGTTCTTGGTAAAAGTTGGTTTTATTCCAATGTAATATGATTGCCCTGCCTTTTAGTGCTTTATTGCCTAACACGCTCAAAAACACTCGAAAGACACTTCTGGTAATGTCATTTTTTCCCACATAAAGCTAGTTTAGCATGCTATTTGGGGTTTTGCTAAGTATGTGAAAAAATACAATATATAATGTGATTATTCTGCTTTTTAGTGCTTTGTTGCATATCACGCTCAAAAACACTCAAAAGACGCTTTTCTGATAATGTCATTTTTTTCCCACATAAAGCTAGTTTCGCATGTAATTTTGGATTTTCGTAACTAAGAATGTGAAAAACACTTAAAATACACACATTTCGTAAGGTAGTTCTGTTTCTCAATTAAAAGTGTTATTCATGAGTTTTACCATTTTGGTATATAAGAAACTTCTCTATATACACGAGTTTTTGGGTTTTTTGTCTTGTGGTTCTTGTGAAACTATAAAACAATCATTATACACGTTTCTCTAAATGTCCTTTTGCTTCCCAATATAAAGTGCTTTTACATCCATTTTCGCGTTTTATATAGGTAAAAAGCTCAAAAACACTTTTTGGTAATGTTATTCTATTTCTTCATTTTCGTTGCTTTGCATCCGTTTTAGCGTTTTTTCTGCGTAAAACACTGAAAAGACACGTTTTCAGTAATTTTGTTTTTTGATTCACATATTGACTGACTTCCATATTATTTATCGGTTTGGTGCCTAACATGCAGAAAAACACTGAAAACACAGGTTTCTGGTAAAGACGTTTAATTTCCTCATATAGGTCGCTTTGCATGCAGTTTAGGGTTTGGTAAATAACAATCCGAAAAAAAACTGTAATTAACTTTTTGACAATGTTCTTCTTTCCACATAAATTCCTTGAATTTTGGCAGAATTTTGGCATCTCGGTATTTATGAAAATCAATGAAAAAAAAGGCTATTTTTTTTAATTTATTTTTTCATTTTTTTTCTCTTTAAAGAGTGTTATTTGTGGGTTTTAACGTTTTGGTACTTAAGGAACTTAAAAACGGTCATAATACACGTTTCTCCTAATGTCCTTTCGTTTCCGAAAGATAGGGTTCTTTGCATGTATTTAAACGTTTTTATAGGTAACATGATCAAAAACACTTAAAACACATGTTTTTTTGTAATGTTTTTCTGCTTCTCCATAAAGGAGTGTTTTGCATGCGTTTTAGCGTTTTGGTATGTAAGGAGCTCAAAAACACATAATGGCAAGTTCTTGGTAAAAATGGCAAGTTCTTGGTAAAAGTTGGTTTTATTCCCATGTAATGTGATTGCCCTGCTTTTTAGTGCTTTATTGCCTAACACGCTCAAAAACACTCAAAAGACACTTCTGGTAATGTCATTTTTTTTCCACATAAAGCTAGTTTCGCATGCTATTTGGGATTTTGCTAAGAATGTAAAAAACACTGAAAATACACGCTCTTGGTAAGGTTGTTCTGTTTTTCAATTAAGATTGTTTTTCATGATTTTCAGCATTTTGGTATCTAAGAAACTTCTTTATATACACGAGTTTTTGCGTTTTTTGCCTAGTGGTTCTTGTGAACCACAAGTTCTTTTGCTCGAAAATAATAAGACACTCATAATACACGTTTCTCGTAATATCCTTTTGTTTCCCAATAGGGAGTGCTTTGTATCCATTTTCACGTTTTTTTGTAGGTAAGAAGCTCAAAAACACTCAAAACATACCTTTTTGGTAATGTTATTCTATTCTTTTTCATATTGGTTGGTTTTAGCGTTTTAGCGTTTTTCTACGTAAAACACTGAAAAGACACGTTTTCAGTAATTTTGTTTTGGATTCCCATATAGAGTGACTTCCATGTTATTTATCGTTTTGGTGCCTAACATGCTGAAAAACACACATAAGACAGTTTTCTGGCAAAGGTGTTTGATTTCCTCATATAGGTGGTTTTGCATGCACTTTAGGGTTTGCTACATAACAGTCGAAAAAAAAAGCTAAATTTAACTTTTTTGATAATGTTCTTATTTCACAAAATTTCATGAATTTTGCCCGAATTTTGGCATCTCGGTACCTGTGAAGATGAATAAGAAAGAAAAAAAAAATATCGTATTTTTTAATTAATTTATTTATTTTTTCTCAATAGAGAATTATTTGTGGCTTTTAGCTTTTTCGTACTTAATGAATTTAAAAACACTTATAATACACGTTTCTCCTAATGTAATTTAGTTTCCCATAAATAGGGTTATTTAAGCGTTTTATTGGTAACATGATCAAAAACACTCAAAATACATGTTTTTGGTAATGTTATTCTGTTTCTCCTTAAAGTGTGTTTTGCATGCATTTTAGCGTTTTGTTATATAAGGAGCTCAAAAACACTTAAAGGCAAGTTCTTGCTAAACATTGGTTTTATTACCATGTAATGTGATTGCCCTTCTTTTTATTGCTTTACTGCCTATCACGCTCAAAAACACTCAATAGACACTTTTCTGAAAATGTCATTTATTTTTACCACATAAAGCTGGTTTCGCATTTAATTTGGGTTTTGGATAACTAAGAATGTGAAAAGCACTCAAAATACAAGCATTTAGTAAGGTTGTTCTGTTTCTCAATTAAGAGTGTTATTCATGAGTTTCAGCATTTTGGTATCTAGGAAACTTCTCCATATACACGAGTTTTTGCGTTTTTTGCCTTGTGGTTCTTTTGAACTATAAAACATTCATTATACACTTTTCTCGCAATGTCCCTTTATTTCCCAATATAGAGTGCTTTGCATCAATTTTCGCGTTTTTTTTAAGGTAACAAGCTCAAAAACACTCAAAATGTACCTTTTTGGTAATGTTTTTCTATTTTTTGATATTGGTTGGTTTGCATCCGTTTTAGCGTTTTTCTACGTAAAATACTAAGAAGACACGTTTTAAGTAAGTTTTGTTTTGGATTCCCATATTCAGTGAATTCATTATTATTTATCGTTTTGGTGCCTATTATGCTGAAAAACACTCAAAAGACAGATTTCTGGTAAGGTCATTCAATTTTCTCATATAGGAGGCTTTGCATGCACTTTAGGGTTTGGTACATAAGTCCAAAAAAAAAGCAAAAATCAACTTTTTTGGTAATATTCTTTTATCATATAATTGCCCTGAATTTTCCCAGAATTTCGCCATCTCGGTACCTATGAAGATGAATGACAAAAAAAAATATATATATATTTTTTATATTTTTTATCTATTTATTTATTTTCTAAATAAAGAGTGTTATTTGTGGGTTTTAGCTTTTTGGTACTTAAGGAACTTAAAAAATACTCATAATACACGTTTCTCGTAATGTCCTTTCGTTTCCCAAACATAAGGTTCTTTCTATGTATTTAAGCATTTTTATAGATAACATGATCAAAAACACTCAAAATATATTTTTTTGGTAATGTTATTCTGTTTCTCCATAAAGTGTGTTTTGCAGGCATTTTAGCGTTTTTGTATATAAGGAGCTCAAAAACACTTAAAGGCAAGTTCTTTGTAAAAATTGGTTTTATTAGAATTTAATGTGATTCCCCTGCTTTTTAGTGCTTTATATCCTATCACACTCAAAAAAAAACTCGACACTTTTCTGGTAAATTTATTTTTTCCAACATAAATCTGGTTTCGCATGCAATTTGGGGTTTTGGTAACAAAGAATGTGAAAAGCTCTGAAAATACACGCATTTAATAAGGTTGTTCTGTTTCTCAATTAGGAGTGTTATTCATGAGTTTCAGCATTTTGGTATCTAAGAAACTTATCCATATATACTTTTTGCTTTTTTTGCCTTGTGGTTCTTGTGAAACCATAAAACACTCATTATACACGTTTCTCGTAATGTCCTTTTGTTTCCCAATATAGAGTGCTTTGCATCCATTTTCGCGTTTTTTGTGGTTTACAGGCTCAAAAACACTCAAAATATACCGTTTTGGTAATGTTATTCCATTTCTTCATATTGGTTGGTTTCCATCCGTTTTAGCGTTTTTCTACGTAAAACACCGAAAAGACACGTTTTCAGTAATTTTGTTTTGCATTCCCATATTGAGTGACTTCCATATTATTTATCCTTTTGATGCCTAACATGCTAAAAAAGAAAACACTCAAAAGAGAGGTTTCTGGTAAAGTCGTGTAATTTCCCCATATAGGTGGCTTTGGATGCACTTTAGGGTTTGGTACATAACAGTCCGAAAAATAAAGAAGCTAAAATTAACTTTTTTGATAATGTTCTTTTTTCCACATAATTTCCCTGAATTTTGGCAGACTTTCGGCATTTCAGTACCTATGAATATGAATAACAAAAAAGAAAAAAAAATTGTATTTTTTTTATTTTTTTTTCTCTATAAAGAGTGTTATTTGTGGCTTTTAGCTTTTTGGTACTTAAGAAACTTAAAAACACTTATAATACACGTTTCTTGTAATGTTTATTTTCGTTTCTCAAACATGTATTTCTGTTTTTATAGGTAACATGATCAAAAACTCTCAAAATACATGTTTTTGGTAATGTTATTCTGTTTCTTAATAAAGGGTGTTTTGCATGCGTGTTAGCGTTTTTGTATATACGTAAGGAGCTAAAAAAAAATTAAAGGGAAGTTCTTGGTAAATATTGGTTTTATCCCTATGTAATGTGATTGCCCTACTTTTTATGTTAGTAATTTTTTTCCCACATTTTTATCGCACAATATTTCGCATGCAATTTGGGGTTTTGGTAACTAAGAAT
The DNA here is from genome assembly GCF_035594125.1 of Scylla paramamosain. Classification (NCBI taxonomy): domain Eukaryota; kingdom Metazoa; phylum Arthropoda; class Malacostraca; order Decapoda; family Portunidae; genus Scylla; species Scylla paramamosain. The sequence continues at coordinate 9,768,165 of NC_087185.1, forward strand.
GTGAAAAATACCCAAAATATACTAATTTGGTAAGCTTTTTTTTTTTTTTATTCTTCGTAAAATTTGAATTTATTCCATTGTAATGTGATTGTTCTGCTTTTTAGTGCTTTGTTGCAAATAACGCTCAAAAACACACAAAAGACACTTTTCTGGTAATGTCATTTATTTCCCACATAAAGCTAGTTTCGCATGTAATTTGGGATTTTCGTAACTAAGAATGTGAAAAACACTCAAAATACACACATTTTTTAAGGTAATTCTGTTTCTCGATTAAAAGTGTTATTCATGAGTTTCATCATTTTGGTATCTAAGAAACTTCTCTAGGTACACGAGTTTTTGCCTTTTTTGCCTTTTGGTTCTTGTGAAACTATAAAACACTCATTATACACGTTTTCAGAATGTCCTTTTGTTTTGCAATACTTTGCATCCATTTTTGAATTTTTTTTAGGTAACAAGCTCAAAAACATTCAAAATATACATTTTTGGTAATGTTATTCTATTTCTTCATATTGGTTGGTTTGCATCCTTTTTAGCGTTTTTTCTACGTAAAACACTGAAAAGACACGTTTTCAGTAATTTTGTTTTGGATTCCCATATTGAGTGACTTCCATGTTATTATCGTTTTGGTGCCTAACACTGAAAAACAATCAAAAGTAAGGTTTCTCGTAAAGTCGTTTAATTTCCTCATGTATGTGGCTTTGCATTCACTTTAGAGTTTGGTACATAACATTCCCCAAAAAAAAGCTAAAATTAACTTTTTTGATAATATTCTTTTATCACATAATTGCCCAGAATTTTCCCAGAATTTTGGCATCTCGGTACCTATGAAGATGAATAACAAAACAAAAAAAAACAAAAAAAATTGCCGTTTCTTAATATATTTATTTATTTTTTAGTTTTTCGTTTTAGTTTTTTGGTTCTTAAGGAACTTAAAAACAATACACGTTTCTCGTAATGTCCTTTCGTTTCCCAAACATAGGGTTCTTTCCATGTATTTTCGCGTTTTTATAGGTAGCATGATCCAAAACACTCAAAATACATGTTTTTGGTAATGTTATTCTAATTCTCAATAAAGGGTGTTTTGCATTTGTTTTAGCGTTTTGTTATGTAAGGAGCTCAAAAAAACTTAAAGGCAAGTTCTTGGTAGAAGTTAGTTTCATTCCCATATAATGTTATTGCCCTGCTTTTTAGTGCTTTATTGCCTAACACGCTCAGAAATACCCAAAGTCACTTTACTGGTAATGTCATTTCTTACCAACATAAAGCTAGTTTTGCATGCAATTTGGGATTTTGGTAAATAAGAATGTGAAAAACACTCAAAATACACGCATTTCGAAAGGTTGTTATGTTTCTCATTTAAGAGTGTTATTCATGAGTACCAGCGTTTTGAAAACTAAGAAACTTCTCCATATATACGAGTTTTTGCGTTTTTTGCCTTGTGGTTCTTGTGAAACTAGAAAACACTCATTACTCACGTTTCTCGTAATTTTTCTTTTTTTTCCCAATATAGAGTGCTTTGCATCCTTTTTCGCGTTTTTTGTAGGTAACAATATTAAAAGCACTCAAAATATACCTTTTTGGTAATATTCTATTTCTTCATATCTGTTGGTTTGCATCCGTTTTAGCGTTTTTCTACCTAAAACACAGAAAAGACACGTTTTCAGTATTTTGTTTTAGATTCTCATATAGAGTGACTTCCATATTATTTATCGTTTTGATGCCTAACAAGCTGAGAATCACTCAAAAGACAGGTTTCTGGTAAAGTCGTTTTATTTCCTCATATAGGTGGCTTTGCATGCACTTTATTGGTTGGTAAATAACAGTCCGAAAAAAAAGCTAAAATTAACTTTTATCACATAATTGCCCTGATTTTTGCCAGAATTTTGGCATCTCGATACCTATCAAGAAGAATAAAAAAATAAAAAAAATTTCTATTTTTCTATTTATTTATTTATTTATTTTTCTAAATAAAGAGTGTTACTTGTGGGTTTTAGCTTTTTGGTTCTTAAGGAACTTAAAAACACTCATAATACACGTTTGTCGTAATATCCTTTCCTTTGCCAAACATAAGGTTCTTTGCATATATTTAAGCGTTTTTATAGATTACATGATTAAAAAACACTCAATATACCTGTTGTTGGTAATGTTATTTTGTTTCTATATAAAGTGTGTTTTGCATGCGTTTTAGCGCATATAAGGAGCTGAAAAACACTTAAAGGCAAGTTCTTGGTAAACGTTGGTTTTATTCCATGTAATGTGATTGCCCTACTTTTTAGTGCTTTATTGACTAACACTCTCAAAAACACTCAAAACACACTTTTCTGTTAATGTCATTTTTTTCCCCACATAAAGCTATATTTGCATGGAAATTTTTCTTTTAACTAAGAATGTGAAAAAAAAAACACTCAAAATACACGCATTTAGTAAGGTTGTTCTGTTTTTCAATTAAGAGTTTTATTCATGAGTTTCAGCATTTTGGTATCTAAGAAAATTCTCCTTATATACGAGTTTTTGTGTTTTTTGTCTTGTGGATCTTGTGAAACTATAAAACACTCATTATACACGTTTCTCGTAATGTCCTTTTGTTTCCCAATATAGAGTGCTTTGCATGCATTTTCGCGTTTTTTGTAGGTAACAAATTCAAGAACACTCAAAATATACCTTTTTGGTGATGTATTTCTATTTCTTCGTATTGGTTGGTTTGCATCCGTTTTAGCGTTTTTCTACGTAAAACACTGAGAAGACATGTTTTCAGTAATTTTGCTTTGGATTCCCATATTGAGTGAATTCAATGGTATTCATCGTTTTGGATCCTAACATGCTAAAAAAAAACACTCAAAAGACAGGTTTCTTGTAAAGTCGTTTAATTTCCATATATAGGTGGCTTTGCATGCACTTTAGGGTTTGGTACATAACAGTCTGAAAAAAAGGTAAAATTACCTTTTTTGATAATGTTCTTTTTTTCCACATAATTTGCCTGAATTTTGCCAGAATTTTGGCATCTTTGTACCTATGAAGATGAATAACAAAAAAAAAATGCTATTATTTTATTTGTTTATTTTTTTCTCTATAAAGAGTTTTAATTGTGGGTTTTATCTTTTTGGTACTTAAAGAACTTAAAAACACTCATAATACACGTTTCTAATAATGTCCTTTCGTTTCCCAAATATAGGGTTCTTTGCATGTATTTAAGCGTTTTTATAGGTAACATGATCAAAAACACTCAAAATACATGTTTTTGGTAATGTTTTTTTGTTTCTCCATAAAGGGTGTTTTGCATGCGTTTTAGCGTTTCAATATGTAAGGAGCTCAAAAACACTTAAAGGCAAGTTCTTGGTAAAATTTGGTTTTATTCCCATGTAATGTGATTGCCCTGCTTTTTAGTGCTTTATTGCCTAACACGCTCAAAAACACTCAAAAGACACTCTTCTGGTAATGTCTTTTTTTTTTTTTCCACATAAAGCTAGTTTCGCATGCAATTTTGGGTTTTTGTAACTAAGAATGTGAAAAACACTCAAAATACACGCATTTGGTAAGTTTGTTCTGTATCTCAATTAAGAGTGTTATTCATGAGTTTCAGCGTTTTGGTACCTAAGAATCTCAAAAACACTCATAATGCACGTTTCTCGTAATTTCGCTCTTTTTTTTTTCATATAGGGTGCTTTGCATGCATTTTGGCATTTTTTTTTTCACATAATAGCTAAAAAAACACTGAAAATACACGCTTTTGGTAATAAGAACATAAGAACATAAGAAATAAGTAAATATGCAAGAAGGCATCAGGCCTACAAGTGGCAGTACTTTTATGAAATATGCCTACCTATTTCCACCTATCATCCCCACCCATAAATGTGTAATTTTCTCTGCAGTAACAACTGAATTACTACGTCCGTTCCAATCATCTACTACTCTCTTTGAGAACCAATTCCTTCCTCTCTCCTTTTTGAACATTAAGTTTTAAGGCTTGAACCCGTTTTTCTTGTTCTATCGTATTTACAGATTCTAAGAATTTTCCTTATGTTCCCTTTATACCACTAAAAGACTTCTATTAGGTCCACTCTTAACCTACGTCTCTTTAAAGAAAATGTAAATTTAACAGCTTGAATATCGTTTCGTAAGGAAATACTCCTTATCCCCTGTATCCTTTTAGTCATTTTCCTTTCTACTGATTCTAATAGACCTTTATCCTTCCTGAGATGTGGTGACCAGAACTGGACAGCGTAGTCTAGATGAAGTCTGACCAGCGCGAAATGTAACTTTAATATTACTTCGGGAGTTTTACTTTTAGCACTCCTGAAAATGAATCATAATACACTATTTGCTTTGTTTCTGTCCTCTTTCCATTGCTTTCTTAGACGGAGTTCAGATATAACCTTAAATCTCAAATCTTTTTCTTACCCTGAACCTACCAGAACTTGGTTGTTCATTGTGTAACTACTGTGTGGGTTTCTTCTACTTACGCTAAGTGCTTTGCATTTGTTGACATTAAACTGCATTTGCTATCTGTCCGTCCATTCGTTCAACCTACTCAAATCTGCCTGTTATTTTGCCTGTTATTTTGTAATGTTATTTTGCATTTCTATATAAAGTGCTTTCCATGCTATTTAGCGTTTTTGTGCCTAACACGCTGAAAAATACATTAAAACACATTTCTTACACTGTTGTTTAATTTTCTCGTATAGCGAGCAAGCATTATGGTGTTTTGCTACCTGACAATGTGAAAAAATAACATTCAAATTACACGATTTTGGTAATGTTTTTCTCTTTCTCCATACAGTGTGCTTCTCATTTATTTTAGCGTTTTGGTACCTAAGAAGCTGAAAAAAAAACATAATACACGTTTTTTGTCATATCCTTTTATTTCCTCATATAGGCTCTTTTTGGTGCTTTGGTATCTAACAGGGTGTTTGCATGTATTTTGACATTATAGTTCGTAAGAACCTAAAAAAAACACTCTAAAGAGACGTTTTAGTAGTTTTGTATTCCCCTATAGGGTGATTTTGTTGCTTCTTACTGATTTGATGCCTAACACGCTCAAAAAATAACAAAAGACAAGTTTCTAGTGATTTCGTTTCATTTCTTCATATAGGTTGCTTTACATGCATGTTGCCATTTTGGTGCCATGGTGCATGGTGCCATGCTTTTTAGCGTTTTGGTGCCTAACACGCCAATAAACATTCAAAAGGCACTTTTCTGGAAATCGAGTTTCCTTTCCTCATTTAGGGTACAAAAACATGTATTAGTAGTGTTTTCGAAAACGCCAAAGTGCATGCAAAGTAAGCTATACTGGAGAAACAAACAAAAACGTGTCTTTTGAGTGTTTTCAGCTTTTTACGTACCAAAACACTATAATGTATAGAAAAGAAACTTCATGGAGAAACAGAATAATATTGCCAAAAACGTGTATTTTGAATGTTTTTCAGCTTATTACGTACCAATACGCAAAAAATTCATCCATTTCACCCTCTATAGGGTAAGGAGACGACATTCCCAGAAAAAAAAAAAAGTTATTTCGAGGCTTTTCAGCGTTAGGCAACTCTAAAGAGCATGGAAGACACTCTATATAAAAATCAAAACAACATTATCAAAATGGTGTCTTTTTGAGTGTTTTTGAGCTTCTTACGTTCCAAAATGCTAAAACGCGTACACAATAGCCTTTATCGGGAGACATTACCAAAAACGTATGATTTAAGCGTTTTCTAGCTTTTTAGAAACCAAAACGCCTAAATGGATGTGCTAATCACGTGTTTCAGTATTTTATTACCTAAAAAGCTCAAAAACACTTATAATATACGTTTTTGGTAATGTTGTTCTGTTTTTTATATATGGTATTCTGTATAGATTGTCGTACCCATTTGTTTGGTTAATGCTTTTTTCTCCATATAGAGTGATATTCACGTGTTTTAGTGTTTTCGTACATAAGATGTTGAAAAACACTCATAATAATATTTTTTCTTAATAACTTTTCGTTTCTCAATGTCCGTTAATTTGTGTGCATTTTGGCGTTTTCGTACCCAACAAGCTCAAAAACACTCAAAACACACATTTTTGGTAATGTTCTATTTCACCATAAAGGATGTTTTGCACGCTTTTTAGAAATTCGGTACGTAAGAAGCTCAAAAACATTCAAAAGACACGTATTCGATGTTATATATATTTTTTTTCCTATATAGAGTGTTTTCCGTTTTTTTTTTTTTGTGGGGTTGGTTTCTAATATGGTCAAAACACTCAAATGACACGTTTCCGGTAATATCATTCTTTACAAATAGTGTGCTGTCTGCATTTCGGCGTTTTGGTAGCTAATGATCGGGAAAACTCTCAAAACACGCGTTTATAGTAATGTTGTCCTCTTTCTCCATAAAGGGTGTTTTTCATGCGTTTTAGAGTTTTAGTACGTAAGAAACTGAAAAACACTCAAAAGACAAGTTTTTGTTAATATTGATTGCTTTTCCTATACAGGTTGTCTTGCATGCACTTTGGTGTTTTTGTATCTAACAAGCTCAAAAACACTCAGCATACAAGTTTTTCGTAATGTTGGTCTGTTTTTTTTTTTTTTTTATGTATGGTGTTCACTATGCTTTTAGGCGTTTTGGTACCTATCATGGGAAAAAAAACTCATAAAGTACGCTTTTGGTAATGTTGTTTTGTTTCTGCAAATATAGTATTATTCACGTGTTTTAGACTTTTGGTATCTATGAAGCTGAAAAAGACATAATACACCTTTATGTTAATATCGTTTGTTTTACCTATATAGGGTAATTTGCATACATTTTGGAGTTTTGTTACCTAACAAGCTAAAAAAAAATCTCAGATCATACGTTTTTGCTAATATTGTTTTGGACGTCTTTTATCGTTTTGGTACGTAAGAAGCTCAAAAACACTCGATTTTGTTAATGTTATCTTGTTTTGCCATATAGGGTGTTTTCCTTGCTTTTTTAGCGTTTTGCTGCCTAATACGCTCAAAACACCTAAATGACAAGTTTCTGGTGGTTTTGCTACTGGTTTTGTTAATGTTTTTTTTTGTTTCTCTCTCATATAGAGTAATATTAACGTGTTTTAGCGTTTTGGTACATAAAAAAAAAAAATTAAAACACTCATAATACACGTTTCTGTTAATATCGTTTCGTTTCCTTAAATATGGTTCTTAGCATGCAATATGGGGTCTAGTACCTAACAAGTTACACTGAAATAAGAATACACTGAAATAAGAATTTTTTGCTAAAGTTTCCCATAAATGTTTCTTTGCTAAAATTTTAGCGTTTTGTACGCTCAAAAAAACACTAAAAAGAAACGTTTTTGACAATGTTGTTTTCTTTTCTCATATAGAGCTATTTCCATGCTTTTTAGCTTTTTGTTGAATAATTTGCTCGAAAATTCCCAAATGACACGTTACAGGTACTATCTTTTAGTTACTCCAGACAAGGTATTCTACATGCATTCTGTCGTTTTGGTACCTAACTAACTTAAAAACACTTAAAACACACGTTTTTGTTAATGTTCTATTTCTCAGTAAAGTGCGTTTTGCATCACTTTTAGAGTTTCGGTGCGTACGAAGCTGAAAAACACTCAAAAGATATGTTTTTGGTAATGTTGTTTTTTTTTTCTCTCTCTCTTCTTCTATAGGATGCTTTGCATGTACTTTGGCGTTTTGATAACTAACAAACTCAAAAATATTCATAATACATGTTTGTGATCATGTTCTGTTTCTTCACATAGGGTGCTTTATATGTATTTTGGCGTTTTGGTCCCTAACATGGGGAAAAGTACCCATAATACACGTTTTTCGTAATGATGTTCTGTTTCTTCATATAGAATGCTATTTATGTGTTTTGGCGTTTCGTTACATAAGAAGCTGAAAAACAGCGTTAATATCTTTTCTTTTCCCCATATCTGAAACTTTGCATGCATTTTGGCGATTAGTTATCTAACAAGCTCAAAAACACTCAAACACACGGTTTTTGCTAATATTGTTGCTTTTTTTTCATAAATTGTTATCGTTTTGGTACGTAAGAAGCTCAAGAGCACACAAAGGTCACGTTTTTGTTGAAGTTGTTTCGTTTTCCTATATAGGGTATTTTCCATGTTTTTTTTTTTTAGCGTTTTGCTGCCTAATACCCTAAAAAAAAAAAAACACTTAAATGACACGTTTTTGGAAATGTTTCGTTACTTCATATAGGGCGCTCTGCATGCATTTTGGCGTTTTACTACTTATTACGGTGATAATACACATTGTTGTTATTTTTTTTTTTCTCCACAAACAGTGTTTTCCATGCGTTTTACCGTTTTAGTACGTAAGCTGAAAAACACTCGACACATTTTTTTAATATATATATATATATATATATATATATATATATATATATATATATATATATATATATATATATATATATATATATATATATATATATATATATATATATATATATATATATATATATATATATATATATATATATATATATATATATATATATATATATATATATATGTATGTATGTATGTATGTATGTATGTATTTTGAGTGTTTTCAGCTTCATATGTACCAAAACGTTAATGCATGTTCCGTTTCCTTTCCACATATAGTATGGTTTAGATGCACTGAAAATACATGTTTTTGGAAATGGTGTTCGGTTTTTCCACATAGCAGGTATTCACACGTTTTAGCGTTTTGGTAGCAAAGAAACTCAAAACATACATAATATACGTTTCTCATAAATTTCTTTCTTTTCTCCATATGGGGTGATTTTCAAAGATTTTAGCGTTTTGGTACTTAATGTGAAAAAAAAAACACTCAAAAAGCACATTTTTGGTAATTTTATTATCTTTCATCCTTTTTAGCGTTTTGGTATCTATAAAGCTCTAAAACTCTCATAATACATGGTTCTTGAAATGTGTTTTTTTTTTCGTTTCCTAATAGTGCTTTCCATGCATTTTTTTTTCTACGTAACAGGCTCAAAAACATTCAAAATACAATTTTTTTCTGTTTCTCTGTCAAGCGTGTTTTGCATGTGTTTTAGGGTCTTAGTAGGTAAGTAGCTCAAAAACACTCAAAAGTTACATGGTTTCATTTCCAATATAGTGAGCTTTCGATCCTTTTCGCGTTTTCGTGCCAAGCATGGCTATAAACATTCAAAAGACATGTTACTGGAAATGTCGTTTCGTTGCCCAGTACATGGTGCTTCACATACATGTTAGCGTTTTAGTACATAACATTGTGAAAAAAAAAAAACCCAAAATACACTTTTTTGGTAATTTTGATCTTTTTATTCATATAGAGTGCTATTCGTATTTAGGTACCTAAGAAGCTCTAAAACACTCAAATTACTCGTTTCTCGTAATATCTTTTCGGTTCATTATATAGGATACTTTGCATCCGTTTTGACTTTTTCTATGTAACAAGCTCAAAAACTCTAAACACACGTTTTTTGATAAAGTTGTTCTGTTTCCCATAAAGGGTATTTTACATGTGTTTTAGCGTTTTGGTACATAACTAGCTCAAAAACACTCAAAACACACGTTTTTGGTTAAGTCGTTTTGTTTTTCCATATTTGGTGCTTTGCATTCTTTTAGTCTTTTGGTGCTCAACACGTTCATAAACACTGAAAAGATACGTTCCTTTAACAATGTTAAAAACGCTTAAAAACATGTTTTTGATAATGTTGTTCTGTTTCTCCATGAAGAGTGCTATTCACAAGCATTAGCGTTTTGGTACCTAAGAAACTAAAAAAAAAAAAAAAACTGTACATTTCTCAAAATATACTTTCTTTTTTCCATATATGGTGCTTTGCAATCATTTTGGCGTTTTTTTTTTTAGATAACAAGCTAAAAAGACTCAAAATTCACGTTATTGTTTCTCCAGAAATTCTGTATACGTTTTAACGTTTTGGTACGTAAGAAGCTCAAAAACACTCAAAAGACACTTTCTTGGTGATGTTTTTATTCCCATATAGGGTTATTCCCCTGCTATCTGGCGGTTTGGTGCCTACCACTCTCAAAAACATTCAAAACACATCTTTTCTCGTAATGTCCTTTCGTATCCGCACATAGGAGCCTTTGGTCCTATAATAATACACGTGTCTCGTAATGTCCTTTTGTTTCTCCATATAGAGTGCTTTCCATGCATTCTGGCGTTTTTGTAAGGAAAAGAAAAAAAAAATTCTTTTTTTTGTAATGTTATTCTTTTCTCTATAAAGGGTGTTTTACATGCGTTTTAAGGATTTTGAAAATATTCAAAAGACACGTTTTTGGTGATGTTTTGTATTCCTATATCCGGTGTTTTGAATGCTATTTAGCTTTTTGTTGGTTAATACGCTGAAAATCACGCAAAAGACGTTTCTGGAATTATAGTTTCATTTCCCTATATAGGGAATTTTGCATCCATTTTGGCGTTTTGGTACCTAACACTGTAAATAATATTTTAATTACACGTTTTTGGTAATGTCATTTTTCTCCATAGAACGCTATTTATGCGTATTAGCGTTTTGGTACCTAAGAAGCTCTAAAACACTTATAATACACGTTTTTCGTAATGTCCTTTAGTTTCGCCATATAACATAACATGGTAAAAAACACTCAAAAACCACGTTTTTGGTAATGTTAGTATGTTTCTTCATTAAGAGTGCTATTCAGTTGATTTAATGTTTTGTACTTTAAGAAACTCAGACACTCATAATACACATTTCTCGTAATTTCCTTTCGTAACTTCGTAATTTCGTAATTTCCTTTCCTTTTCGTTTCCCCTTTGCATGTTTTTTGGTGTTTTTGTATGTAACAAGCTCAAAACACTCAAAATACACGTTTTTGGTGATGTTATTCTGTTCCTCCATAAAAGGTGTTTTGGATGTGTTTTAGCATTTTGGAACGTAAGAAGCAAACAATTGATAGACACGTTTTTGGTGATGTTATGTTGTATTCTCATATAGGATACTTTCCATGCTAATTAAGATGTATTAAAAAAATACAAAATTCATTTTTTCTTGTCATGTCGTTTCATTTACCCCTGTAGAGGAATTTGCAAACACTTTTGCATTTTATAACCTAACAATGTGAAAAACACTCAAATTGCACGTTTTTTTTCGTAATTATATACTGTTTCTCCAAACAGTGTGCTACTCATGCGTTTTAGCGTTTTCGAGCCTAAAAAGCGCAAAATCACTCATAATACACGTTTCTCGTTTCCCCATATAGGATGCTTTTGCATGCATTTTGTCGTTTCGGTACCTGAGATGGTTATAAATACACACACACACACAAACAAAAAAAAAAATCTTTTCATCATTAAGAGTGCTGTTCACGCTTTGTAGCGTTTTAATAGCTAAGAAACTCAAAAACACTCATAATACGTGTTTTTGTAATGTCGTTTTGCTTCATCATATAGGGTGCTTTGGATGCATTTTGGTCTTTTTGTACGTAAGAAGCTGAAAAACACTAGAAATAGCCGTTTTTTTTATTTTATTATTATTATTTTTTTTTTTATGAAATACACGTTACTTTATGATAGTTGTTTTGCACGCATTTTAGCGTTTTGGTACATACAGAACTAAAAACTAAAATTACTAAAAACGTTTATTTTGAGTGTTTTCACAATTTTATGCACCAAAACGTCAAAATGCCTCTATGAGAAAATGAAACGACATTTCCAGAAACATGTCTTTTGAGTGTTGATGAACGTGGTAGGTACCAAAGTTATAAAAAGCATGGAAAGCTACCTATATGAAAGAACAAGACAACCCAAAATTTATCTTTTGGGTATTTTCAGCTACTTACGTACCATAACGCTGAGATGTATGCAAAACACCCTTTATTACCATAAACAATTTTTTTTAATTTTTACATATAAAAAGAAACATAAATGCATGTAAAATACTTTGCAAGGGGAAACGAAAAGACATTAGAAGAAACTTTCATAATGAGTGTTTTTTTTTTTTTTTTCTAAGGTATCAAGACCTATTTGACACATTCAAGAGCACTCTATATGGAGAAAAGAACAAGATTACAAAAATGTGCTTTTTGAGTGTTTTTAACATTGTTAGGTAGGAAAACACTCTATAAAGAGTGTTATTTATGGGTTTTAGCTTTTTCATACATAACGAACTTAAAAAAAACTCATAATACACGTTTCTAGTAACATCCTTTCATTTTCCAAACATAGGGTTCTTTGCATGTATTTAGGCGTTTTTATAGGTAACATGATCAAAAACACTCAAAATACATGTTTCTGGTAATGTTATTCTGTTTCTCTATAAAGGGTGTTTTGCATACGTTTTAGCGTTTTAGTATGTAAGAAGCTCAAAAACACTTAAAGGCAGGTTCTTGGTAAAAGTTGGTTTTATTCCCATATAATGTGATTGCCCTCCTTTTTAGTGCTTTATTGCCTATCACGCTCAAAAACACTCAAAAGACACTTTTCTGGAAATGTCATTATTTTCCCATATAAAGCTAGTTTCGCATGCAATTTTTGGTTTTGGTAACTTAGAATGTGAAAAGCACTCAAAATACATGCATTTGGTAAGGTTGTTCTGTATTCTCAATTAAGAGTGTTATTTCTGAGCTTCAGCATTTTGGTATCTAAGAAACTTCTCCATATACATCGAGTTTTTGCGATTTTTGCCTTGTGGTTGTTGTGAAACTATAAAACACTCATTATACACGTTTCTCGTAATGTCCTTTTGTATCCCAATATAGAGTGCTTTCCATCCATTTTCGCGTTTTTTTTAAGGTAAGAAGCTAAAAAACACTCAAAATATACCTTTTTGGTAATGTTATTCTATTTCTCCATATTCGTTGGTTTGCGAGAAACATGTATTACGAGTGTTTTTAAGTTCTTTAAGTACCATTTAGCTAAAACCCATAAATAACACTGTTTATAGAAAGAAACTAATAAAAAGATAGGAATTTATTTATTTTGTTTATTCATCTTCATAGGTACCAAGATGCCAAAATTTTAGCGTTTTTCTACGTAAAACACTGAAAAGACACTTTTTCAGTAATTTTGTGATGGATTCCCACATTGAGTGACTTCCATATTATTTATCGTTTTGGTGCCTAACTTGCTGGAAAAAAAAAAAACACAAAAGACTGGTTTCTGGTAAAGTCGTATAATTTCCCCATGTAGGTGGCTTTGCGTGCACTTTAGGGTTTGGTACATAACAGTCCGAAAAAAAAGCTAAAATTAAATTTTTTTCATAATTTTCTTTTTTCACATAATTTTCCTGAATTTTTGTCAGAATTTTGGCATCTTGGTACCTATGAAGATGAATAAACAAAATAAATAAATTCCTATCTTTTTATTAGTTTCTTTCTATAAACAGTGTTATTTATGGGTTTTAGCTAAATGGTACTTAAAGAACTTAAAAACACTCGTAATACATGTTTCTCGAAATGTCCTTTAATTTCCCAAACATAAGGGTTTTTGCATGTATTTAAGCGTTTTTATAGGTAACATGATCAAAAACACTCAAAATACATGGTTTTTGGTAATGTTATTCTGTTTCTCCATAAAGGGTGTTTTGCATTCGTTTTAGCGTTTTGGTATATAAGGAGCTCAAAAACACTTAAAGGCAAGTTCTTAGTAAAAGTTAGTTTTATTCCCATGTAATGTGATTGCCCTGCTTTTAAGTGCGTTATTGCCTATCATGCTAAAAAAAAAACACTTAAAAGACACTTTTCTGGTAATGTCATTTTTTTCCCACATGAAGCTACTTTTACATAAAATTTGGGGTTTTGGTAACTAAGAATGTGAAAAAACACTCAAAATACACGCATTTGGCAAGGTTGTTCTGTTTCTCAATTAAGAGTGTTATTCAGGAGTTTCAGCATTTTGGTATCTAAGGAACTTCTCCATATATATGAGTTTTTGCGTTTTTTGCCTTGTGATTCTTGAGAATCTATAAAACACTCATGATACACGTCTCTCGTAATGTCCTTTTGTTAACCAATAGAGAGAGCTTTGCATCCATTTTCGCGTTTTTTGTAAGTAAAAAGCTCAAAAAACACTCAAATTATACTTTTTTGGTAATCTTATTCTATTTCTTGATATTGGTTGGTTTGCATCCGTTTTATCGTTTTTCTACGTAAAACACGAAAAAGACACGTTTAAAGTAATTTTGTTTTGGATTCCCACATAGAATGACTTTAATATTATTTATTGTTTTGGTGACTAACATGCTGAAAAACACTAGAAACACAGGTTTCTCGTAAGGTCGTTTAATTTCCCCATATAGTTGGCTTTGCATGCACTTCATGATTTGGTACATAACAGTCCGAAAAAAAAAAAATTCTTTTTCGATAATGTTCTTTTTACACATAATTTCCCTGAATTTTTCCTGAATTTTGGCATGTCAGTACCTATGAAGAAGAATAAAAAAAAAATCCTATTTTTTTTAGTTATTTCTTCATTATTTTTCTCTAGGAAGAGGTTTTAGCTTTTTGGTACTTATGGAACTTAAAAACACGCATAATACACGTTTCTCGTAATGTCCTTTCGTTTCCCAGACATAGGGTTCTTTGCATGTATCTAAGCGTTTTTAGAGGTAACATGATCAAAAACACTCAAAATACATGTTTTTGGTAATGTTAATCTGTTTCTCCATAAAGGGTGTTTTGCATGTGTTTTAGCGTTTTGGTATATAAAGGCAAGTTCTTGGTAAAAGTTGGTTTTATTCCCATGTAATGTGATTGCCCTCCTTTTTAGTGCTTTATTCCCTAACTCTCTCAAAAACCATCAAAAGACACTTTTCTGGTTATGTCATTTTTTTCCCACATAAAGCTAGTTTCGCATGCAATTTGGGGTTCTAGTAACTAAGAATGTGAAAAACACTCAAAATACACGCATTTAGTAATGTTATTCTGTTTCTTAATTAAGAATAATTAATTATTAATTAATTAAGAATAATTAATTAATTATTCAGGAGTTTCAGTATTTTGGTATCTAAGAAACTTCTCCATATACACTAGTTTTTGCGTTTTTTGCCTCGTGGTTCTTGTGAAACTATAAAACACTCATTATACATGTTTCTCTTAATGTCTTTTTGATTCCCAATATAGAGTGCTTTGCATCCATTTTCGCGTTTTTTTTTTGTTGGTTACAAGCTCAAAAACACTTAAAATATACCTTTTTGGTAATGTTATTCTATTTCTTCATATTGGTCTGTTTGCATCCGCTTTAGCGTTTTTTACGTAAAACACTGAAAAGACGTTTTCAGTAATTTTGTTTTGGATTCCCATATAGAGTGACTTCCATATTATTTATCATTTTGGTGCCTAACATGCTGAAAAACACTCAAAAGACAGTTTTCTTATAAAGTCGTTTAATTTCCCCATATAGATGGCTTTGCATGCACTTTAGGGTTTAGTACATAACAGTCCGAAAAAAAAAGATAAAATTAACTTTTTTGATAATGTTCTTTTATCCACATAATTTCCCTAAATTTTAACAAAATTTTGGCATCTCGGTACCTATGAAGATGAATAACAAAAAAAAAAATATTTTCATTTATTTCATTTATTTATTTTTTATTTTTTTATTTCTTTATAAAGTGTTATTTGTGGGTTTTAGCTTTTTGGTATTTAAGTAACTTAAAAACACTTATAATACACGTTTCTCGTAATGTCCTTTCGTTTCCCAAACAGGATTCTTTGCATGTATTTAAGCGTTTTCATAGGTAACATGATCAAAAACACTCAAAATACATGTTTTTTGTAATGTTATTGTGTTTCTCCATAAAGGATTTTTTGCATTCGTTTTAGCTCAAAAATATTTAACGGCAAGTTCTTGGTAAAAGTTTGTTATATTCACATGTAATGTGATTTCCTTTCTTTTAAGTACTTTATTGCCTAACACGCTCATAAACACTCAAAAGACATTTTCTGGCAATATAATTTTTTCCCCACATAAACCTAGTTTCGTATGCAATTTCGTGTTTTGGTAACTAACCATGTAAAAAACACTCAAAATACACGCATTTGTTAAAGTTGTTCTGTATCTCAATCAAGAGTGTTATTCATGAGTTTCAGCATTTTGGTATCTAAGAAACTTTTGCCTTGTAGTTGTTGTGAAACTATAAAACACTCATTATACAGGTTTCTCGTAATGTCCTTTTGTTTCCCAATATAGAGTGCTTTGCATTAATTTTCGCGTTTTTTGTACGTAACAGGCTCAAAAACACTCAAAATATACCTTTTTAGGCAATTTTATTCTATTTCTTCATATTGGTTTGTTTGCATCGTTTTAGCGTGTTTCTACGTAAAACACTGAAAAGACAAGTGTTATGTGATTTTGTTTTGGATTCCCATATAGAGTGATTTCCATATTATTTATTGTTTTGGTGCCTAACATGCTGAAAAACACTCAAAAGACACGTTTAAATTCCCTATAGAGGTGGCTTTGCATGCAATTTAGGTTTTGGTACATAACTGTCCGAAAAAAAAAGCTAAAATTAACTTTTTTGATAATGTTCTTTTTTCCACATAATTTCCCTGAAATTTGCCAGAATTTTGGCATCTTGGTACTTATGAAGAAGAATAATAAAAAAATAGAAAATTACTTTTTTTTTTGTTTCTCTATAAAGAGTGTTATTTGTGGGTTTTAGCTTTTTGGTGCTTAAGGAATTTAATAACAATCATAATACACGTTTCTCGTAATGTCCTTTCGTTTCCCAAACATAGGGTTATTTGCATGTATTTAAGCGTTTTTATAGGTAACATGATCAAAAACACTCAAAATACATGTTTTTGGTAATGTTATTCTGTTTCTTCATAAAGGGTGTTTTGCATGCGTTTTAGCGTTTTGGTATGTTAGGAGCTCAAAAACACTTAAAGGCAAGTTCTTGGTAAAAGTTGGTTTTATTCCCATGTAATGTGATTGCCCTGCTTTTTAGTGCTTTATTGCCTAACACACTCAAAAACACTCAAAAGACACTCTTCTGGAAATGTCTTTTTTTTTTTTTTCTTTCCACATAAAGCTAGTTTCGTATGCAATTTGGGGTTTTGGTAACCAAGAATGTGAAAAACACTCAAAATACACGCATTTGGTAAGGTTGTTCTGTTTCTCAATTAAGAGTGTTATTCATGAGTTTCAGCGTTTTGGTATCTAAGACTCTCAAAAACACTTATAATGCACGTTTCTCGTAATGTCCCTTTTTTTCTTCATTTAGGGTGCTTTGCATGCATTTTGGCATTTTATTTTTCACGGGATGGCTGAAAAACACTGAAAATACACGCTTTTGGTAATAAGAACATAAGAACATATGAAATAAGTAAATATGCAAGAAGGCATCAGGCCTACACGTGGCAGTACTTGTATGAAATATGCCTAAGTATTTCCACCTATCATCCCCATCTATAAATGTGTAATTTTTTCTTACAGTTGCCAAATGCCTCAGCACTAACAGCTTGATTACTACGTCCGTTCCAATCATCTACTACTGTATTTGAAAACCAATTCCTTCCTGTTTCCTTTTTGAACATGAAGTTTTCAGGCTCAAGTCTGAAAACTTGATGTTCTATTTTTCTTGTTCTATCATGGTTACAGATTCTAAGAATTTTCCTTATGTTCCCCTTGTTATAACCCATGTACCACTTAAAGACTTCTATCAGCTCCAACTCTTAACCTACGTCTCTCTAAAGAATGTAAATTTAACAGCTTGAATCTCGCTTTGTAAGGAATACTCCTCATCCCCTGTATCCTCTTAGTTATTCTCCTTTGTACTGATTCTAATAGACCTTTATGCTTCCTGTGATGTGGTGACCAGAATTGGACAGCGTAGTCTAGATGAAGTCTGACTAGCGCCAAATGTAACTTTAATATTACTTCGGGTGTTCTACTTTTATCATTCCTGAAAATGAATCATAATACACTATTTGCTTTGTTTCTGGCCTCTTTGCATTGCTTTCTTAAAAGGAGTTCAGAGCTAACTTTAAATCTCAAATCTTTTTCTTACCCTGAACCTACCAGAACTTGGTTGTTCATTGTGTAACTACTGTGTGGGTTTCTTCTATTTACGCTAAGTGCTTTGCATTTGTTGATATTAAAATGCATTTGCCATCTGTCTGTCCATTCGTTCATCCTATCCAAATCTGCCTGCAAGGCGGTGGTATGCGATTCTGACCTAATTAATCTACATATTCTCGTGTCATACGCAAATTTACTAACAATACTACTAATTCCACTATCCAAGCCATTGACATATAATACAAACAACATCAGCCCTAATACTAATAATCCCTTTGTCACCCCAATAATTACTTGACCCCTTTCGGATTTAGAGCCGTTTATTACAACACTCTGTCGCCTGCTGCTTAGCCATGACCTTATCTAATCTAAACACCTCATGTCTCTCGTGCGCCCTAACCTTTCTTAGTAGCCTCTGGTGGGGTACCTTGTCAAACGCTTTACTAAAGTCCTGATATAGGATGCCATAACTATCACCATTATCTTCCGCCTTGTAAACCTTATTGTATAAACTTACCAAGTTTGTCAGGTAAGACTCCCCCTTCGTGAAGCCATGCTGTAACTGATATATCAAGTTATATTTGTCTAAATGCTCTTAAATGTTCTTCGCTATTATTGACTCCATTATTTTACATTCAACAGAAGTTAAGCTGACAGGTTTATAATTAGACGTTAATTTTTTTTTTCTCCTTTCTTAAAGGTAGGTACTATATTTGCCTGCCTCCACATTACCGATACCTCACATGACTAAAGTGATTTCCAAAGGACAGAAACTAACAATTTACTTATAACCTTTTTCCATTCCTTAAATACTCTGGAATATATTTCATCTGGTCCTGGTGACTTGAACTTTTCAGCTTATCTATCTCCTGTTCCACTATCTCTTTAGTTATGGTAAAATCTGTCAGCTTCTCATTTTCTTCTACTCTAAATATCTTGTCACTATTCGGCAAATCCTGCATGTTTTCCTGGGCAAAGACAGTTAAAAAATACTCGTTCACAATTTTACTAATCTCCTCCCAACAACTAAGCAGGTTCCATTCTGCTGTCTTTAAGGAACTATTGTTTCTCTATTCTTCGTCTTATATGCCTGATAAAATCCCTTGGGGTCCATCTTCGCTTGGCTGGCTACCTTTAATTCATAACTATTTTTAGCATTCCTTGTTAAACTGCTAACTTTTCTAATTCATTATATTATGGCCTTAAAACCACTTCCCCTGTCTTTAATCTCATATATACTTCTCTTTCGCCCTATGTAATGTTTTAACCTCAGTCATCCATTTAGGATCATTCTTCTGCGATCTTATTCTTCTGTAACCGTCCTGAATGTAATTTATCAACGAAATATTTGTTTCGCTTCTCTATAAAGGGTGTTTTGCTTGAGTTTTAGCGTTTCTGTACATAAGAACCTTTTAAACACGTTTTTAGTAATGTTATTTTTTATTCCTTTATGGAGCGCTTTCCATGCTTTTCAGCGTTTTGGTATCTAACACGTTGAAAAACACTCAAAAGACACGTTGATGATAATGTCGTTTCGTTTCCCGATAAAGGGGGCTTCCAATGCATTTTGTCTTTTGGTACTTAACAATATGAAAAAAAAGTTTAAGTAAAAGTTTTCGGTAGAGTTATTTTTCCATGTAAAGTTCTAATCATGTGTTTTTGAGTTTTGGTACCTAAAAACCTCAAAATCTCTCATAATACACTTTTCTCGTAATGTCTTTTCTTTTCTCCAAGTAGGATGCTTTGCGTGTAATTTGGCACTTTTATACTTAACAAGCACAAAAACAATCAAAATACAAGTTTTTGGTAATGTTAATTTCTTTCTCCGTAAAGGTTGTTTTGCATGCTTTTCAGCGATTTCGGATGTAAGAAGGTCAAAAACACTCTAAAGATACTTTCTTGGTAATGTTATTTTATATTGCCAAATAGGGTGCTTTCAATGCTTTTTAGCATTTTGATTCCTAACACTCAAGTAAACACTCAAAAAACACGTTTCCTGTAATATCGTTTTGCTTCTTCATATAGGGATCTGCATGCATTATGATGTTTTGCTACATAATGTGAAAAACGCTCAAAATAAAGATTTTAGGTAATGTTTTTTTTTTTTCTCTCTATATAGGGTGCTATTCATCCTTTTTAGCGTTATGCTACTTAGGAAGCTTCGTATGTATTTTGACGTTTTGGTACATAAAAGGGGAAAAAAAAGTGTTATTTGTGGGTTTTAGCTTTTTGGTACTTAAGGAACTTCATAATACACGTTTCTTGTAATGTCCTTTTGTTTCCCAAACATAATGTTCCTTGCATGTATTTAAGTTTTTTTTATAGATAACATGTATTTTATAGATACATGTTTTTGGTAATGTTATTCTGTTTATCCATAAAGTTTGTTTTGCATGCGTTTTAGCGGTTTGTTATATAAGGCGGTTTGGTATATAAGGAATTTAATAACAATCATAATAGACGTTTCTCGTAATGTTCTTTCGTTTCCTAAACATAAGGTTCTTTGCATGTATTTAAGCGTTTTTATAGATAACATGATCAAAAACACTCAAAATACATGTTTTTGGTAATGTTAATCTGTTTGTCTATAAAAGGTGTTTTGCATGTGTTTTAGCGTTTTGGTATGTAATGAGCTCAAAAACACCTAAAGGCAAGTTGTTGGTAGAAATTGGTTTTATTCCCATTTAATGTGATTGCCCTGCTTTTTAGTGGTTTATTGCCTAACACGCTCAAAAACACTGGAAAGACATTTTCTGGTAATATTATTTTTTTCCCACATAAAGCTAGTTTCGCATGGAATTTGGGATTTTGGTAACTAAGAATCTGAAAAACACTCAAAATACAGGCATTTAGTAAGGTTGTTCTGTTTCTTAATTAAAAAGTGTTATTCATGAGTTTCAGCATTTTGGTATGTAAGAAACTTCTCTAATACACACATTTGGTAAGGTAGTTCTGTTTCTCAATTAAAAGTGTTATTCATGAGTTTCAGCATTTTGGTATATAAGAAACTTCTTTATGTACACGAGGTTTGGAGTTTTTTGCCTTGTGGTTCTTGTGAAACTATAAAACACTCATTATTCACGTTTCTCGTAATGTCCTTTTCTTTCCTATTATAGAGTGCGTTTCATCCATTTTCGCATTTTTTTTTTGTAGGTAACAAGCTCAAAAAACACATCAAGATACATCTTTTTGGTAATGTTATTCTATTTCTTCATATTGGTTGGTTTGCATCCGTTTTAGCGTTTTTCTTCGTAAATCTCTGAAAAGACTCGTTTTCAGTAATATTGTTGAAATTCTGTTACAGGTTTCTGGTCGTGTAATTTTCCCATATAGGTGGCTTTGCATGCACTTTAGGGTTTGGTACATAACTCCGGAAAAAAGCTAAAATTATTATTATTTTTTTAATTTTTTTTCTTTACCTAATTTCCGTGAATTTTGCCAGAATTTTAGTATCTCGGTACCTATGAAGATGAATAACAAAAACAAATTTTTATCAATTTATTTTTATTTATTTTTTCTCTATAAAGAGTGTTATCTATGTGTTTTAGCTTTTTGGTACTTAAGGAACCTAAAAATTCTCATAATACATAATTTTCGTAATATCCTTTCGTTTCACAAACATAGGGTTCTTTGCATGTATTTAAGCGTTTTTATAGGTAACATCATCATAAACACATAAAATTCATGTTATTAGTAATGTTATTTTGTTTCTCCATAAATGGTGTTTTGCCTGCGTTTAACGTTTTCTTATGTAAGGAGTTAAAAACACTTAAAGGCATGTTTTTGGTAAAAGTTGGATTTATTCCCATGTAATTTAATTGTTCTGCTTTTTAGTGCTTTGTTGCATATATGGTACCGAGATGCTAAAATTCTAGCAAAACTCAGGGAAATTAGGTAAAGAAAAAAAAAATAGCAAAAAATATAATTTTAGCTTTTTTCCGGAGTTATGTACCAAACCCTAAAGTGCATGCAAAGCCACCTATATGGGAAAATTACACGACCAGAAACCTGTAACAGAATTTCAACAATATTACTGAAAACGAGTCTTTTCAGAGATTTACGATGAAAAACGCTAAAACGGATGCAAACCAACCAATATGAAAAAAATAGAAAAACATTACCAAAAAAATATATTTTGAGTGTTTTTAAGCTTGTTACCTACAAAAAAATGCAAAAATGGATGGAAAGCACTCTATATTAGGAAACAAAAGAACATTACGAGAAATAAGAAATAATGAGTGTTTTATAGTTTCAAAAGAACCACAAGGCAATAAACGCAAAAACTCGTGTATATAGAGAAGTTTCTTACCAACCAAAATGATGAAATGCATGAATAACACTTTTAATCGAGAAAGAGAACTACCCTTACCAAATTGTGAATTTTGAGTGTTTTTCACATTATTAGTTACGAAATTGCCAAATTACATGCGAAACTAGCTTTATGTGGGAAAAAAATGACATTACCAGAAAAATGTCTTTTGAGTGTTTTTGAGCGTGATATGCAACAAAGCACTAAAAAGCAGAACAATCACATTACTTAGGAATAAAACCAACTTTTACGAAGAACTTGCCTTTAAGTGTTTTTTAACTCCTTACATACCAAAACGCTAAAACGCATGTAAAACATCCTTTATGGAGAAACAGAATAACATTACAAAAAATATGTATTTTGAGTGTTTTTGATCACGTTACCTATAAAAACGCTTAAATACATGTAAAGAACCCTATGTTTGTATAAGAAAAGGACATTACGAAAATCGTGTATTATGAGTGTTTTTAAGTTCCTTAAGTACCAAAAAGCTAACACTTACAAATAACACTTTATAGAGAAATTTTCTTATTCATCTTTATAGGTACCGAGATACCAAAATTCTGGAAAAAATTCAGGGAAATTTTGTAAAAAAAAAAAAAAAATCATTATAAAAAATATAATTTTAGCTTTTTTCCGGAGTTATGTACCAAACCCTGAGGTGCATGCAAAGCCACCTATATGGAGAAATTACTCAACTTTACCGGAAACCTGTCTTTTGAGTGTTTTTTTTCAGCAATTTCAACAATATTTACGTAGAAAAACGCTAAAACGGATGCAAACCAACCAATATGAAGAAATAGAATAACATTACCAAAAAGATATGTTTTGATGTGTTTTTGAGCTTGTTACCTACAAAAAAATGCGAATATGGATGAAACGCACTCTATATTAGGAAAGAAAAGGACATTACGAGAAACGTGTATAATGAGTGTTTTATAGTTTCACAAGAACCACAAGGCAAACAACTCAAAAACTTGTGTACATAAAGAAGTTTCTTATATACCAAAATGCTGAAACTCATGAATAAGACTTTTAATTGAGAAACAGATCTACCTTACTAAATGCCTGTATTTTGAGTGTTTTTCACATTCTTAGTTACCAAAACTCCAAATTCCATGCGAAACTATCTTTATGTGGGAAAAAAATAATATAACCAGAAAATGTCTTTCGAGTGTTTTTGAGCGTGTTAGGCAATAAATCACTAAAAAGCAGGGAAATCACATTACATGGGAATAAAACCAACTTTTACCAAGAACTTGCCTTTAGGTGTTTTTGAGCTCATTACATACCAAAACTCTAAAACGCATGCAAAACACCTTTTTATGGACAAACAGAATAACATTACCAAAAACATGTATTTTGAGTGTTTTTGATCATGTTATCTATAAAAACGCTTAAATACATGCAAAGAATCTTATGTTTGGGAAACGAAAGGACATTACGAGAAATATGTATTATGAGTGTTTTTTTAGTTCCTTAAATACCAAAAAGCTAAAACCCACAAATAACACTCTTTATTTAGAAAAATAAATAAATAAAAAAATAAAAAATAGGTTTTTTTTTTTTTTTTTTTTTTTGTTATTCATCGTCATAGGTACCGAGATACCAAAATTCTGGGAAAATTCCGGGCTATTATATGATGAAAGAAAATTATCAAAAAAGTTAATTTTAGCTTTTTTTTCGGACTGTTATATACCAAACCCTAAAGTGCATGCAAAGCCTCCTATATAAGGAAATTAAACGACCTTAAAAGAAATGTGTCTTTTGAGTGTTTTTCAGAATGTTAGGCACCGAAACGATAAATAAATAAGGAACTCACTCTATATGGGAATCCAAAACAAAATTACTGAAAACATGTCTTTTCACTGTTTTACGTACAAAAACGCTAAAACGGATGCAAACCAACCAATATAAAAAAAATAGAAAAACATTAACAAAAAGGTATATTTTGAGTGTTTTTGAGCTTGTTACCTACAAAAAACGCGAAAATTGATGCAAAGCACTATATATTAGGAAATAAAAGGACATTGCAAGAAAAGTGTATAATGAGTGTTTTATAGTTCAAAAGAACCAAAAGGCAAAAAACGCAAAAACTTGTGGATATGGAGAAGTTTCCTAGATACCAAAATGCTGAAACTCATGAATAACCTTCCTAATTGAGAAACAGAACAACCTTACTATACGCGTGTATTTTGAGAGCTTTTCACATTCTTAGTTACCAAAACCCCAAATTGCATGCGAAACCAGCTTTATGTGAGAAAAAAATGACATTACCAGAAAAATGTCTTTTGAGTGTTTTTGAGCCTGATAGTCAATAAAGCACCAAAAAGCAGGGCAATTACATTACATTTGAATAAAACCAATTGTTATCAAGAACTTGCCTTTAAGTGTTTTTGAGCTCCTTGTATACTAAACCGCTAAAACGCAGGCAGAACGAACTTTATGAAGAAACAATAAAATTACCAAAAACATGTATTTTGAGTGTTTTTGATCATGTTATCTATAAAAACGCTTAAATACATGCAAAGAACTTGATATTTAGGAAACAAAAGGACATTACGAGAAACGTATATTATGAGTGTTTTTAAAATTTGTTAAGTACCAAAAACCAAAAACCCACTCTTTATTTAGAAAAATAAATAAATAAAAAAAATAAAAAATAGCAATTTTTTTTTTTTTATTATTCATCTTCATAGGTACCGAAATGCCAAAATTCTGGGAAAATTCAAGGCAATTATATGATAAGAGAATATTATCAAAAAAGTTGATTTTAGCTTTTTTTTCGGACCCTAACCAAACCCTAAACTGCACGCAAAGCCTCCAATATAAA
Organism: Scylla paramamosain; assembly: GCF_035594125.1. Taxonomy (NCBI): domain Eukaryota; kingdom Metazoa; phylum Arthropoda; class Malacostraca; order Decapoda; family Portunidae; genus Scylla; species Scylla paramamosain. Next base: position 9,793,260 of record NC_087185.1, read on the forward strand.
GACCTTATCAGAAATATTTCTTTTGAGTGTTTTTCAGCAAGTTAGGCACCAAAATGATAAATGATAAGGAACTCACTTGATATGGGAATCAAAAACAAAATTACTAAAAACGTGTCTTCCCAGTGTTTTACGCAGAAAAACGCTAAAATGGATGCAAACCAAAAAATATCAAGAAAGAGAAAAAACATTACCAAAAAGGTATATTTTGAGTGTTTCTGAGCTTGTTACCTATAAAAAAACGCTAAAATTGATACAAAGCACTCTATATTGGGAAAGAAAGGGACATTGCGGGAAAAGTGTATAATGAGTGTATTACAGTTCAAAAGAACACCAAGGCAAAAAACGCAAAAACTCGAGTATATGGAGAAGTTTCCTAGATACCAAAATGCTGAAACTCATGAATAACACTCTTAATTGAGAAACAGAACAACCTTACCAAATTCGTGTATTTTGAGTGTTTTTGATATTCTTAGTTACCATAAAATACAAATTGCATGCGAAACCACCTTTATGTGAGAAAAAAATGACAATACCAGAAAAGTGTCTTTTAAGTGTTTTTGAGCGTGATAGGCAGTAAAGCACTAAAAAGCAGGGCAATCATATTTCATTGGAATAACACCAATTCATACAAAAAACTTGCCTTTAAGTGTTTTTGAGCTCCTTATATACAAAACTTCTAAAACGCATGGAAAACACCTTTTAAGGACAAACAGAATAACATTAACAAAAACATGTATTTTGAGTGTTTTTGATCATGTTATCTATAAAAACGCTTAAATCCATGCAAAGAAACATGTTTGGGAAACGAAAGGACATTACGAGAAACGTGTATTATGAGTGTTTTTAAGTTCCTCAAGTACATAAAAGCTAAATCCCACAATTAGCACTCTTTATTGAGAAAAAATAAATAAGTAAATAAAAAAAATAGAATTTTTTTTTTGTTATTTATCTTCATAGGTACCGCGTTGCCAAAATTCTGGGAAAATTCAGGACAGTTATATGATAACAGAATATCATCAAAAAAGTTAATTTTAGCCTTTTTTTCGGACTTATGTACCAAACCCTAAAGTGCATGCAAAGCCTCCTATATGAGGAAATTAAACGACCTTATCAGAAATCTGTCTTTTGAGTGTTGTTCAGCATGTTAGGCACCAAAACGATAAATAATAAGGAACTCACTCTATATGGGAATTCAAAACAAAATTACTGAATACTTGTCTTCTCAGTGTTTTACGTAGAAAAACGCTAAAACGGATGCAAACCAACCAATATAAAGAAATAGAAAAACATTACCAAAAAGGTATATTTTGAGTGTTTTTGAGCTTGTTACCTATAAAAAACACAAAAATTGATGCAAAGCACTCTATAATGGGAAAGAAAAGGACATTGCAAGAAAGGTGTATAATGAGTGTTTTATAGTTCAAAAGAAACAAAAAGAACCACAAGGCAAAAAATGCAATAACTAGTGTATGTGAAGAAATTTCGTAGATACCAAAATGCTTAAACTCATGAACAACACTCTTAATTGAGAAACAGGACAATCTTACTAAATGCGTGTATTTTGAGTGCTTTTCACATTCTTAGTTACCAAAAGCCCAAATTGCATGCGAAACCATTTTTATGTGGGAAAAAAAATGACATTACCAGAAAAATGTCTTTTGAGTGTTTTTGAGCGTGTTAGGCAATAAATCACTAAAAAGCAGGGCAATCACATTACATTCGAATAAAACCAATTTTTAACAAGAACTTGCCTTTAAGTGTTTTTGAGCTCCTTATATACCAAAACACTAAAATGCATGCAAAATACACTTTATGGTGAAACAGAATAACATTACCAAAAACATGTAATTTGAGTGTTTTTGATCATATTACCAATAAAAACGCTTAAATACTTGCAAGGACCCCTATTTTTGGGAAACGAAAGGACATTACGAGAAATGTGTATTATGAGTGTTTTTAAGTTCATTAACTACGAAAAAGTTAAAAGCCACAAATTACACTCTTTATTGAGAAAAAAATAATAATTAGATAAAAAAACACGATATTTTTAAAATTCTTATTTTCTTCACAGGTAACGAGGTGCCAAAATTCGGACAAAGTTCAGGAAATTATATGAAATAAGAACATTATCAAAATAGTTAAATTTAGCTTTTTTTTTCGGACTGTTATGTACCAAACCCCTAAAGTGCATGCAAAGCCACCTATATGGGGAAATTAAACGTCTTTGCCAGAAAACTGTCTTATGAGTGTTTTTCAGTATGTTAGGAACCAACACGATAAAACCCAAGGAAGTCAATCTAAATGGGAATCCAAAACAAAATTACTGAAAACGTGTCTTTTTGGTGTTTTACGTAGAAAACGCTAAAACGGATGCAAACCAACCAAAATGAAGAAATATAATAACATTACCAAAAAGGTATATTTTGAGTATTTTTTAAATTGTTACCTACAAAAAACGCGAAAATGGATGGAAAGCACTCTATATTGGGAAGCAAATGGACATTACGAGAAACGAGTATAATGAGTGTTTTATAGTTTCACAAGAACCACAAGGCAAAAAACTCAAATCTCGTGTATATAAAGAAGTTTGTTACATTCCAAAATGCTGAAACTCATGAATAAGACTTTTAATTGAGAAACAGAACTGTCTTACCAAATGTGAGTTTTTTTAATGTTTTTCACATTCTTAGTTACGAAAATCCGAAATTACAAGCGAAACTAGTTTTATGTGGGAAAAAAATGACATTACCAGAAAAGTGTCTTTTGAGTGTTTTAGAGCGTGATATGCAAGAAAGCACTAAAAATCAGAACAATAACATTACATGGGAATAAAACCAACTTTTACCAAAAACATGCCTTTAAGTGTTTTTAACTCCTTACATAAGAAAATGCTAAAACGCATGCAAAACACCCTTTATGGATAAACAAAATAACATTACTAGAAACATGAATTTAAATTTTTTTTTGATAATGTTACCTATAAAAACGCTTAAATACATGCAAAGAACCCTATGTTTGTGAAACGAAAGGATATTACGAAAATTATGTATTATGAGAGTTTTTAGGTTCCTTAAGTACCAAAAAGCTAAAATATACAAATAACACTCTTTATACAGAAAAAAATATAAATAAATGAATATTTTTTTTTTTTTCTATTCATCTACATTGGTACCGAGATGCTAAAATTCTAGCAAAACTCAGGGAAATTAGGTAAAGAAAAAAAAAATAGCAAAAAATATAATTTTAGCTTTTTTCCGGAGTTATGTACCAAACCCTAAAGTGCATGCAAAGCCACCTATATGGGAAAATTACACGACTTTACCAGAAACCTGTACCAGAAGCAATTTCAACAATATTACTGAAAACGAGTCTTTTCAGAGATTTACGATGAAAAACGCTAAAACGGATGCAAACCAACCAATATGAAAAAATAGAAAAACATTACCAAAAAGATATATTTTGAGTGTTTTTAAGCTTGTTACCTACAAAAAAATGCAAAAATGGATGGAAAGCACTCTATATTAGGAAACAAAAGAACATTACGAGAAATAAGAAATAATGAGTGTTTTATAGTTTCAAAAGAACCACAAGGCAATAAACGCAAAAACTCGTGTATATAGAGAAGTTTTTTACCAACCAAAATGATTAAATGCATGAATAACACTTTTAATCGAGAAAGAGAACTACCCTAACCAAATTGTGAATTTTGAGTGTTTTTCACATTATTAGTTACGAAATTGCCAAATTACATGCGAAACTAGCTTTATGTGGGAAAAAAATGACATTACCAGAAAAATGTCTTTTGAGTGTTTTTGAGCGTGATATGCAACAAAGCACTAAAAAGCAGAACAATCACATTACTTAGGAATAAAACCAACTTTTACGAAGAACTTGCCTTTAAGTGTTTTTTAACTCCTTACATACCAAAACGCTAAAACGCATGTAAAACATCCTTTATGGAGAAACAGAATAACATTACAAAAAATATGTATTTTGAGTGTTTTTGATCACGTTACCTATAAAAACGCTTAAATACATGTAAAGAACCCTATGTTTGTATAAGAAAAGGACATTACGAAAATCGTGTATTATGAGTGTTTTTAAGTTCCTTAAGTACCAAAAAGCTAACACTTACAAATAACACTTTATAGAGAAATTTTCTTATTCATCTTTATAGGTACCGAGATACCAAAATTCTGGAAAAAATTCAGGGAAATTTTGTAAAAAAAAAAAAAAATCATTATAAAAAATATAATTTTAGCTTTTTTCCGGAGTTATGTACCAAACCCTGAGGTGCATGCAAAGCCACCTATATGGAGAAATTACTCAACTTTACCGGAAACCTGTCTTTTGAGTGTTTTTTTTTCAGCAATTTCAACAATATTTACGTAGAAAAACGCTAAAACGGATACAAACCAACCAATATGAAGAAATAGAATAACATTACCAAAAAGATATGTTTTGATGTGTTTTTGAGCTTGTTACCTACAAAAAAATGCGAAAATGGATGAAACGCACTCTATATTAGGAAAGAAAAGGACATTACGAGAAACGTGTATAATGAGTGTTTTATAGTTTCACAAGAACCACAAGGCAAACAACTCAAAAACTTGTGTACATAAAGAAGTTTCTTATATACCAAAATGCTGAAACTCATGAATAAGACTTTTAATTGAGAAACAGATCTACCTTACTAAATGCCTGTATTTTGAGTGTTTTTCACATTCTTAGTTACCAAAACTCCAAATTCCATGCGAAACTATCTTTATGTGGGAAAAAAATAATATTACCAGAAAATGTCTTTCGAGTGTTTTTGAGCGTGTTAGGCAATAAATCACTAAAAAGCAGGGAAATCACATTACATGGGAATAAAAGCAACTTTTACCAAGAACTTGCCTTTAGGTGTTTTTTGAGCTCATTCATGAGTTTCAGCATTTTGGTATCTAGGAAACTTCTCCATATACTCGAGTTTTTGCGTTTTTTGCCTTGGTGTTCTTTTGAACTGTAATACACTCATTATACACTTTTCCCGCAATGTCCCTTTCTTTCCCAATATAGAGTGCTTTGTATCAATTTTAGCGTTTTTTTTATAGGTAACAAGCTCAGAAACACTCAAAATATACCTTTTTGGTAATGTTTTTTCTCTTTCTTGATATTGGTTGGTTTGCATCCATTTTAGCGTTTTTCTGCATAAAACACTGGGAAGACACGTTTTTAGTAATTTTGTTTTTGATTCCCATATCAAGTGAGTTCCTTATCATTTATCATTTTGGTGCCTAACTTGCTGAAAAACACTCAAAAGAAATATTTCTGATAAGGTCTTTATATTGTAGGCTTTGCGTGCAGTTTAGGGTTTGGTTAGGGTCCGAAAAAAAAAGCTAAAATCAACTTTTTTGATAATATTCTCTTATCATATAATTGCCTTGAATTTTTCTAGAATTTTTGCATTTCGGTACCTATGAAGATGAATAATAAAAAAAAAAAAATTGCTATTTTTTTATTTTTTTTATTTATTTATTTTTCTAAATAAAGAGTGGGTTTTTGGTTTTTGGTACTTAACAAATTTAAAAACACTCATAATATACGTTTCTCGTAATGTCCTTTTGTTTCCTAAATATCATTTTCTTTGCATGTATTTAAGCGTTTTTATAGATAACATGATCAAAAACACTCAAAATACATGTTTTTGGTAATTTTATTGTTTCTTCATAAAGTTCGTTCTGTCTGCGTTTTAGCGGTTTAGTATACAAGGAGCTCAAAAACACTTAAAGGCAAGTTCTTGATAACAATTGGTTTTATTCAAATGTAATGTAATTGCCCTGCTTTTTGGTGCTTTATTGCCTTTCAGGCTCAAAAACACTCAAAAGACATTTTTCTGGTAATGTCATTTTTTTCTCACATAAAGCTGGTTTCGCATGCAATTTGGGGTTTTGGTAACTAAGAATGTGAAAAGCTCTCAAAATACACGCGTATAGTAAGGTTGTTCTGTTTCTCAATTAGGAATGTTATTCATGAGTTTCAGCATTTTGGTATCTAGGAAACTTCTCCATATCCACAAGTTTTTGCGTTTTTTGCCTTTTGGTTCTTTTGAACTATAAAACACTCATTATACACTTTTCTTGCAATGTCCTTTATTTCCTAATATATAGTGCTTTGCATCAATTTTCGCGTTTTTTGTAGGTAACAAGCTCAAAAACACTCAAAATATACCTTTTTGTTAATGTTTTTCTATTTTTTTTATATTAGTTGGTTTGCATCCGTTTTAGCGTTTTTGTACGTAAAACAGTGAAAAGACATGTTTTCAGTAATTTTGTTTTGGATTCCCATATAGAGTGAGTTCCTTATTTATTTATCGTTTCGGTGCCTAACATTCTGAAAAACACTCAAAAGACACATTTCTTTTAAGGTCGTTTAATTTCCTTATATAGGAGGCTTTGCATGCACTTTAGGGTTTGGTATATAACAGTCCGAAAAAAAAGCTAAAATTAACTTTTTTGATCATTTTCTTTCATCATATAATAGCCCGGAATTTTCCCAGAATTTTGGTATCTCGGTACCTATGACGATGAATAACAAAAAAAAAAAAAATCCTATTTTTTATTTTTTTATTTATTTATTTTTCTAAATAAAGAGTGTTATTTATGGGTTTTAGCTTTTTGGTATTTAAGGAACTAAAAAAACACTCATAATACATATTTCTCGTAATGTCCTTTCGTTTCCCAAACATAAGATTCTTTGCATGTATTTAAGCGTTTTTATAGATAACATGATCAAAAACACTCAAAATACATGTTTTTGGTAATGTTATTCTGTTTGTCCATAAAAAGGTGTTTTGCATGCGTTTTAGAGTTTTGGTATGTAATGCGCTCAAAAACTCCTAAAGGCAAGTTCTTGGTAAAAGTTGGTTTTATTCCCATGTAATGTGATTTCCCTGCTTTTTAGTGATTTATTGCCTAACACGCTCAAAAACACTCGAAAGACATTTTCTGGTAATATTATTTTTTTCCCACATAAAGATAGTTTCGCATGGAATTTGGAGTTTTGGTAACTAAGAATGTGAAAAACACTCAAAATACAGGCATTTAGTAAGGTAGATCTGTTTCTCAATTAAAAGTCTTATTCATGAGTTTCAGCATTTTGGTATATAAGAAACTTCTTTATGTACACAAGTTTTTGAGTTGTTTGCCTTGTGGTTCTTGTGAAACTATAAAACACTCATTATACACGTTTCTCGTAATGTCCTTTTCTTTCCTAATATAGAGTGCGTTTCATCCATTTTCGCATTTTTTTGTAGGTAACAAGCTCAAAAACACATCAAAACATATCTTTTTGGTAATGTTATTCTATTTCTTCATATTGGTTGGTTTGCATCCGTTTTAGCGTTTTTCTACGTAAATATTGTTGAAATTGCTGAAAAAAAAACACTCAAAAGACAGGTTTAAGGTAAAGTTGAGTAATTTCTCCATATAGGTGGCTTTGCATGCACCTCAGGGTTTGGTACATAACTCCGGAAAAAAGCTAAAATTATATTTTTTATAATGATTTTTTTTTTTTTTTTACAAAATTTCCCTGAATTTTTTCCAGAATTTTGGTATCTCGGTACCTATAAAGATGAATAAGAAAATTTCTCTATAAAGTGTTATTTGTAAGTGTTAGCTTTTTGGTACTTAAGGAACTTAAAAACACTCATAATACACGATTTTCGTAATGTCCTTTTCTTATACAAACATAGGGTTCTTTACATGTATTTAAGCGTTTTTATAGGTAACGTGATCAAAAACACTCAAAATACATATTTTTTGTAATGTTATTCTGTTTCTCCATAAAGGATGTTTTACATGCGTTTTAGCGTTTTGGTATGTAAGGAGTAAAAAAACACTTAAAGGCAAGTTCTTCGTAAAAGTTGGTTTTATTCCTAAGTAATGTGATTGTTCTGCTTTTTAGTGCTTTGTTGCATATCACGCTCAAAAACACTCAAAAGACATTTTTCTGGTAATGTCATTTTTTTCCCACATAAAGCTAGTTTCGCATGTAATTTGGCAATTTCGTAACTAATAATGTGAAAAACACTCAAAATACACAATTTGGTAAGGGTAGTTCTCTTTCTCGATTAAAAGTGTTATTCATGCATTTCATCATTTTGGTTTGTAAGAAACTTCTCTATATACACGAGTTTTTGCGTTTATTGCCTTGTGGTTCTTTTGAAACTATAAAACACTCATTATTTCTTATTTCTCGTAATGTTCTTTTGTTTCCTAATATAGAGTGCTTTCCATCCATTTTTGCATTTTTTGTAGGTAACAAGCTTAAAAACACTCAAAATATATCTTTTTGGTAATGTTTTTCTATTTTTTCATATTGGTTGGTTTGCATCCGTTTTAGCGTTTTTCATCGTAAATCTCTGAAAAGACTCGTTTTCAGTAATATTGTTGAAATTGCTTCTGGTACAGGTTTCTGGTAAAGTCGTGTAATTTTCCCATATAGGTGGCTTTGCATGCACTTTAGGGTTTGGTACATAACTCCGGAAAAAAGCTAAAATGATATTTTTTGCTATTTTTTTTTCTTTACCTAATTTCCCTGAGTTTTGCTAGAATTTTAGCATCTCGGTACCAATGTAGATGCATAGAAAAAAAAAAATTCATTTATTTTTATTTTTTTCTGTATAAAGAGTGTTATTTGTATGTTTTAGCTTTTTGGTACTTAAGGAACCTAAAAACTCTCATAATACATAATTTTCGTAATATCCTTTCGTTTCACAAACATAGGGTTCTTTGCATGTATTTAAGCGTTTTTATAGGTAACATTATCAAAAAAAAATTTAAATTCATGTTTCTAGTAATGTTATTTTGTTTATCCATAAAGGGTGTTTTGCATGCGTTTTAGCATTTTCTTATGTAAGGAGTTAAAAACACTTAAAGGCATGTTTTTGGTAAAAGTTGGTTTTATTCCCATGTAATGTTATTGTTCTGATTTTTAGTGCTTTCTTGCATATCACGCTCTAAAACACTCAAAAGACACTTTTCTGGTAATGTCATTTTTTCCCACATAAAACTAGTTTCGCTTGTAATTTCGGATTTTCGTAACTAAGAATGTGAAAAACATTAAAAAAACTCACATTTGGTAAGACAGTTTTGTTTCTCAATTAAAAGTCTTATTCATGAGTTTCAGCATTTTGGAATGTAACAAACTTCTTTATATACACGAGATTTGCGTTTTTTGCCTTGTGGTTCTTGTGAAACTA